>NC_089507.1:138738989-138882922 GCF_036850995.1 Saccopteryx leptura | reverse complement strand
TAACAGATTGATGTTTCTGACTATCTTTCTGTATTTTCCCCAATTTATCCTGCATCAAACATGAATAAATAAATAAAAGAAAAAATGACAATGGCTTTCTTGTTGTTTTTGCAGCTTAAACTGCATAGAATAATGAATAATATTTTTCAAAATCTCACTCCAAGAGGAAATAAATGGTAAGGTCTTAAAGTCCCATATTTCCCCATGTATAAGAAGCCTCCTTGTATAAGACACACCTTAATTTTGGGGCACAAATTGTACAAAAATGATACCAAATGCCAATAAATGGGAAATGCAAGTAAAAAATACTACAACCACTGTATAAGATGTACCCAGTTTTCTAACCACACATTTTTCAAAAAAGATGAGTATTATACATGGGGATATATGGTATACACCCTCCAAATGTCTCTGTGAACATTTCTTTATTTCTTTTTTTTTTTATATGGAGACAGGGAGAGAGTCAGAGAGAGAGATAAGGGAAAGAGATAGATAGGGACAGACAGACAGAAATGAGCAGAATTTTAATTATGGGCCATGTCACAGATCAATAATCAGTTTTTCATTGTGAGCCTTTACGTGTTCACTGACTCCTGTCTCATATGTGCCTTGAACTGGGGGCTACAGGTGAACGAGTGAAAGCTAGCTTGAGCCAGCGACCTTGGGCACAAGCTGCTGAGCTTTGCTCAAACAATATGAGTCCTCGCTCAAGCTGTCTTCCTTGGGATCTCAAGCCTGGGTACTCCGCATTCCAGTCAAATGCTCTAACCACTGTGCAATTACCTGCTCAGTATGTGAACATTTTTTTTTATTTTCTCTGGATTTTATTTAATATACTGGTTCTTAATATAGGTAGAAAGGCTGTGTGTATTAAGGTTTTCTTGCCATAAAATATATTCATCACTACATTTTTTCAATAGGTTTTCTTATGTAGTTTTAATTTCCAATAATTTTGTGGTATTTTGCAAATTGAATTGTGATTTTTAGGGGGGGGGTTATTTAGGAATAATTTCCTTACCGTCAAAAAAGAGATTTTTAGTTAATTTCTATTACTATTTACTATATTAAGTGTAATGACAACAACAAACATTTTTTATATCATTTCTAAGGTTAGATGTAGTGGAAACTTGCTTGAAAGAACATATGGGATTATCTGTGGTAAATGTTTTCCAAGTGCACTTCCCTGCCTCCACCTCATGTGCACCTTTGGAATAACAGCTCAGATCAGTTCACCTGGAAAAATACATCTGTTGGGTGTTGTGCCTTATCTATCAATGTTGAATCTAAGGCTATCTAAAAGAAAATTTTATAACTTGTAAATATAAATAAATTCTAATTACTGCTTGCTACTTCTTTCAATGTTAATTGTAGTGAAAGCAAGAGATATACTTGGTATCATTTCAATCCTCTGAAGTTGGCTGGAACTTGCTCCATAGCACATACAATAATGGTCTCTGTTACATGTGCTTCTCTGCTGACACCTCGTGTGCATCTTGGGTATCATGGCTCATTACTGGTGTAAAGAAATATTTTGGTAGACAACGTTGTCTAAAAATTTTTATTCTAATTTGCACTTTTTGTAAAGATTTTATGTATCCTTAGTGCTTTGTTTTCTGAAAATCTCTCGGTTCATCTTGTTTTTCTCTTTTCCTTCCAGCCATACTTTCATAAAGCCTTTGAAAGTGCCCATCATATACTAGGCACTGTGCTAGAAACTCATGTACATTCACTCAATGACTTCCATTTCTACGCTTTTAACTTCAGTCTTTTTAACTTCTTTTTTTTCTGTATTTTTCTGAAGCTGGAAACTAGAGAGACAGTCAGACAAACTCTCTCAAGTGTCTGACCGAGATCCACTTGGCACGCCCACCAGGGGGGATGTTCTGCCCAACAGGGGCCGATGCTCTACAACCCCTGGTCATAGACCTGTTGGGACCAGAGGCACTCTTGCACCTGGGGCAGAACCAAGGAGCCATCTCCAGCGCCTGGGTTATCTTTGCTTTAATGGAGCCTCTGCTGCAGGAGGGGAAGGGAGAGACAGAGTGGAAGGAGAGAGGGAGAGGTGGAGAAGCAGATGGTCGCTTCTCCTGTGTGCCATGGCCGGGAATCAAACCCGGGACTTTTGCAAGCGAGGCCGACACTCTAGCACTGTGCCAACCAGCCAGGGCTTAACTTCTTTTATATACATCTACTTCATGTATTGTAAAATAGAATGTGCTTTGATTTTAAAAGTGTGTTAAATTTTAACATCTTTTTTATTATAAAAAATGTATTCTTATTGCAGAAGTCAAGAAAAATGATCTCTAAAACAATAACAACAAATTTTTATACAGATATATCAACTGTTAATATTATGACATTTTCTTTTCTTATTCTTTGTGTATTTCTTATATTTCTCTATGTATATATACTCAAGTACATTGGGTTTGTGTTCATCTGGGTGCATAGATGTGCATTGCACATGAGTATATCTCTCTGTGTCCACAGTGTCTGTCATTTGTGGATATCTCTGTACGTATGCAAATGATTATTTATTCATTCATTCATTCATTCATTCATTCATTCATTCATTCAAGAAACACTTATTGTATTTCTATTATGTGCCAGGCACTTTCCTCAACGCTGGCTGTCTATAGTGATTGAGATAGAATAACTTTCTGTCTTTTTGAATACTACACTGTCATGGGGTAGACAGAAAAAAATATATATACATAAATAAAAAAATCCTAAATTTAAGAAGCACTGAATTTGGTAGTGCAATATTTTTGGTGTCAGTTATTATTTATTGTGGCAACGTTCAGTATATCAGTTCCTCAGAAGGCAAACCTGAGACATAAGTCTCAGTTTTTCAGCAATGAGTGTTCTCAGGTATAAAACTGAGAAAATATAGAAGTTATGAAACAAAGACCCTGGGAGGTGTTCTGTGAAAAATAGATCCTAACATTTATGTGGTGGCCAAAGCTCAGATAAATTCTGATGTCCAAAGCATAGGAGGTCTCTCAGTCTGGACTACAACCAAGGCACAAGAGAAAGTGCATAATAGGAAAGGGGTCACGGGTCACTTTGCGCTAAGCAAATAGAAATAGTGATTATGCCCCTGAAATCCAATAGTAAAGAGATTTCTTCAGGTGCTGTCACCACATCAGATTAGATTATCATTTTATTTTTTAATTACCTCTGGTTTTCTCTAGTAAATTTTTTCTCCAAAAGACAATGGCTTGCTCTCACCAGATAGCTCAGTAGTTAAAGCATCACACCCATACGCTAATGTCATAGGTTTGCTCCTCGGTCAAGGCATATACAGAAACAGATTGATGTTTCTGGTTCTCTGTTTGTCTTTTTCCCCCTTTATGTTGCCTCTAAAATAAATAAATAAATAAAATATAAAATGACAATGAATTTTTTGTTGTTGTATTTGCAGCTTAAATTGCATAAAACAATGTATTGTGTTTTTCAAAATTTCACCACAAGAGGAAATAAGTGGTAACCTTTTAAGGTACCATATTTCCCAATGTGTAAGAATCCTCCCTGTATAAGACGCACCTTAATTTTGGGGCACAAATTCTGAGAAAATGATAAAAAATTCCAATAAACTGGAAATGCAGGTTAAAATTACTACAACCACTGTATAAGATGCACCCAGCTTTCTAGTTCTCCATTTTTCAAAAGATATGAGTCTTATACATGGGGAAATATGGTATACAGTCTCCAAATGTCTCTGTGAACATTTATTTATTTATTTATTTATTTATTTTACATAAACAGGGAGAGAGTCAGAGAGAAGGACAGATAGGGGCAGACAGACAGAAATGGAGAAAGCTTTTATTATGTGCCAAGACAGATCAATCATCAGTTTTTCCTTGTGAGCCCTTACATGTTCACTGATTCCTGTCTCATATGTGCCTTGACAAGGGAGCTACAGCTGAATGAGTGACCGCTAGCTCGAGGCAGCAACCTTGAGCACAAGCTGCTGAGCTTTGCTCAAACCACATGGGCCCAAGCTCAAGCTGGCGCCCTTGGGATCTCAAGTCTGGGTCCTCCACATTCCAGTCAAATGCTCTAACCAATGCCAATGACCTCCTCAGTCTGTGAACAATTTTTTTTTTTTTACTTTCTCTGGATTTTATTTAGTATCCTGGTTCTTAATATAGGTAGAAAGGCTGTGTATATAAAGGGTTTCTTGCCATAAAATATATTCATCCCTACATTTTTTCAATAGGTTTTCATATGTAGTTTTTATTTCCAATAATTTTGAGGTATTTTGCAACTTGAATTGTGATTTTTAGGGGGGGGGTTATTTAGGAATAATTTCCTTACCATCAAAAAAGGGATTTTTAGTTAATTTCTATTACTGTTTACTATATTAAGTGTAATGACAACAAGAAACATTATTTATATCATTTCTAAGGTTAGAGGTAGTGGAAAATTGCTTGAAAGGACATACAGGATTATCTGTGGTAAATGTTTTCCAAGTGCGCTTCCCTGCCTGCACCTCGTAATCACCTTTGGAATAACAGCTCAGATCAGTTCACCTGGAAAAATACATCAGTTGTGTGTTGTGACTTATCTATCAATGTTGAAGGCAAGGCTAACTAAACTAAACTATTATAACTTGTAAGTATAAGGAATTACTAGTTACTGCTTGCTCCTTCTTTCAACGTTCATTGTAGTGAAAGCAATAGATACACTCATTATCATTTCCATCCTATGAAGTTGGCTGGAACTTGCTCATAGCACATACAATAATGGTCTCTGTTACATGTGCTTCCCTTCTGACATCTCATGTGCATCTTGGGAATCACGCCTCAGTACAGGTCCAAAGGAATATTTTGTTAGAGAGCATTCTCTATAAACGTTGATTCCAATTTGCCATTTCTGTCAAGTTGTTGTGTATTTTTAGTGGTTTGTTTTCTGAAAATCTCTCGGCTCATCTTGTTTTTCTTTTTTCCTTCCAGCCATGCTTTCAAAAAGCCTTTGAAAGTGCCCATCATATACCAGGCAGGGTTCTAGGAACTCATGTGCCTGCACTCAATGACTTCCCATTCTACTCTTTTAAATTTTGTCTTTTGAACTTCTTTTATATAAATCTACTTCGTGTATTGTAAAATAGGGTGTGCTTTGATTTGACAAGTATGTTGAATTTTAACAGCTTTTTTATTTTAAAAAATGTATTCTTATTGCAGAAGTCAAGAAAAAGATCGCAAAAGAAACAACAACAAATTTTCATACAGATATATATACTGTTAATATTAAGACATTTTCTTTCCATATTATTTGTGTACCTATTATATTTCTTTATGTATATATACTCAGCTATATTGGGTGTGTGTACATCTGTGTGCATAGATGTGCATCACACATGAGCATATCTCTCTGTGTTTACAGTGTCTGTCATTTGTGGATTTCTGTGTACATATGCAAATGATTATTTATTAATTCAATCGGGAAACACTTATTTTATTTCAATTATGTGCCAGGCACTGTGCTCGACACTTGTTGCCTATAGTGAATGAGACAGACTCACTTTCTGTTCTTATGAATACTAAACTGTCATGGGGTAGACAGAAAGAAAAAATATACATAAATAAAATAATCATAAGTTTAACAAGCACTGAATTTGTTAGTGCAATATTTTTAGTGTCATTTATGATTTACTGTGGTGAGGATCAGTATATCAATTTCTCAGAAGGCTGAGCTGAGACATAAGTCTTAGTTTTTCAGCAATGCATGTTCACAGATGTAAAACTGAGAAAATATAGAAGTTATGAAACAAAGACCCTGGGAGGTGTTCTGTGAGCAAAAGAACTCAGCTTGAATGTGGTGACAAATGCTCAGATAAATTCTGATGTCCAAGGATTAGGAGGTCTCTCAGTCTGGACTGCTGCCACGGCACAAGAGAAAGTGCATGTTACAAAAGAGGTCATTGTGTGCTAAACAATTAGAAATAATGATTATGCCCCTGAATTTCAAAAGTAATGAAAAATCTTCTGGTGCTGTCACCACAGCAGACTAGATTATCATTTTATTTTTTAAATACCTCTGGTGTTCTCTTGTAAATTTTTCCCCCCCAAAAAATGTCTTGCTTTCACCACAGAGCTCAGTAGTTAAAGCATCACACCCAAACGCAAATATCATAGGTTTCCTCTTCGGTCAAGGCACATACAGAAACAGATTGATGTTTCTGACCCTCCGTCTGTCTTTTTCCCCATTTATGTTGCCTCTAAAATAAATAATTAATAAAATGAAAAATGACAATGGCTTTTTGTTGTTGTTTTTGCAGCTTAAATTGCATAGAAGAATGAATTATGTTTTTCAAAATCTCACCCCAAGAGTAAATAAATGGTAAGGTTTTAAAGTACCATATTTCCCCATGTATAAGAAGTCTCCCTCTATAAGACGCACCTTAATTTTGGGGCACAAATTTTGAAAAAATGATAACAAATTCGAATAAATGGAAAATGCAAGTAAAAATACTACAATCACTCTATAAGACGTACCTAGTTTTCAAACCCCAAATTTTTCAAAAGAGATGAGTCTTATACATGGGGAAATATGGTATACACTCTCCAAATGTCTCTGTGAACATTTCTTTTTCTTTTTTTTTTTTTTTTTTTTTTTACAAAGATAGGGAGAGAACCAGATTGAGGGATAAATAGGGACAGATGGAAAGAAATGGAGAAAGTTTTTATTATGTGCCAGGACACAGATCAATCATCAGTTTTTCTATGTAACCCTTTACATGATCATTGACTCCTGTCTCATATGTGCCTTGACCAGGAGGATACAGCTCATATAGTGACCGCTTGCTCGAGGCAGTGACCTGGGACTCATGCTGGTGAGCGTTGCTCAAACCACATGAGCCCATGATCAAACTGGCACCATTGGGATCTCAAATCTGGGTCCTCCATATTCCAGTAAAATACTCTAACCCATGCATCATCGCCTGTCAGGCTGTGAACATTTTTTTTTTTACTTTCTCTGAATTTTATTTATTATCGTGGTTCTCAGTATGGGTGGAAAACTATGTATTTTAAGGTTTTCTTGCCGTAAAATATATTCATCACTACATTTTTCATAGGTTTTCTTATGTAGTTTTTTTTCCATTAATTTAAGGTATTTTGCAACTTGAATTGTGATTTCAAGGGGAGGGTTATCTAGAAGTGAATTTACTTACCTTAAAAAAAGGGATTTTAATTAATTTCTATTACTGTTTAATATATTAAGTGTAATGATAACAGGAAACATGCTTTATATCATTTCTAACGTTAGAGGTAGTTGAAACTTTCTTGAAAGAACATACAGGATTATATGTGGTAAATGTTTTCCAAGTGCGTTTCCTTGCTGCCACCTTGTGTGCACCTTGAGAATAAAAGCTCAGAGCAGTTGACCTGAAAAAATACATCAGTTGTGTGTTGTGAATTATCTATCAATGTTGAAGCCAAGGCTAATTAAAAGAAACTATTATAATTTGTATATATAAGGATTTTTAGTTAGTGCTTGCTACTTCTTTCAACGTTCATTGTAGTGAAAGCAAGAGATGTACTTTTTATCATTTCCATTCTCTGAAGTTGGCTGGAACTTGCTCCATAGCACATACAATAACGGTCTCTGTTACATGTGCTTCTCTGCTGCCACTGCGTGTGCATATTGGAAATCAGGCTTCAGTACAGGTCCAAAGGAATATTTTGTTAGAAAGCATTCTCTATAAACGTTGATTAAAAATTGCCTTTCCTGTCAAGTTTTTGTGTACACTTAGTGGTTTGTTTTCTGAAAATCTCTCAGTTCATCTTGTTTTTCAACTTTCCTTCCAGCCATGCTTTAAAAAACCTTTGAAAGTGACCATCATATACCAGGCTGTTCTAGGAACTCATGTTCCTGCACTCAATGAGTTCCCATTCTACTCTTTTAAATTGTGTCCTTTTTACTTCTTTTATAAAAATCAACTTCGTGTATTGTAAAATAGGATGTGCTTTGATTTGACAAGTATGTTGAATTTAACATCTTTCTCATTATGAAAAAGGTATTCTTATTGCAGAAGTGCAAGAAAAATTATCTCAAAAACAAAAACAAATTTTTATACAGATATATCTACTGTTAATATTTGGACATTTTCTTTTCATATTTTTTGTTTACCTCTTATATTTCTCCATGTATATATTCTCTGGTATATTGGGTGTGTTTACATCTGTATGCATAGATGTGCATTGCACATGAGCATATCTCTCTGTGTCCACAGTGTCTGTCATTGGTGCATATCTGTGTACATATGCAAATAAATATATATTCATTCATTCAGAAAACATTTATTGTATTTCTATTATGTGCCAGGCACTGTGCTGGACACTTTTTGCCTATGCTGAATGAGACAGACTCACTTTTTGTGTTTATGAATACTACACTGTCATGAGATTACAGGAAGAAAAAAATATACATAAATAAAATAATCATAAGTTTATCAAGCACTGAATTTGGTAGTGCAATATCTTTGGTGTCAGTTATGATTATTGTGGCAAGGTTCAGTACATAATTTTCTCAGAAGGCAGAGTTGAAACATAAGTCTCGGTTTTTCAGCAATGGGTGTTCACAGATATAAAACTGAGAAAATATAGAAGTTATGAAACAAAGACCCTGAGAGGTGTTCTTTGAGCAAAAGAACCTAGCTTGTATGTGCTGACCAATGCTCAGATAAATTATGATGTCCAAGTCTTAGGGGGTCTCTCAATCTGGACTGCTGCCAGCACATGAAAAAGTGCATGTTAGGAAAGAGGTCACTTTGTGCTAAAGAATTAGAAATAGTGATTATTCACCTGAATTTAAAGAGCAAAGAAAGTCTTCTGTTGTTGTCACCACAGCAGACCAGATAATCATTTTATTTTTAATTACCTCTGGTATTTTCTAGAAATTTTTTTTTCCCCAAAAGACAATGGCTTGCTCTCACCAGAGAGCTCAGTAGTGAAAGCATCACACCCATATTCTAATGTCATAGGTCTGCTCCTGGGTCAAGGCACATACAGAAACAAATTGATGTTTCTGACTATCTGTCTGTATTTTCCCCACTTTATCCTGCATCTAACATGAATAAATAAATTTAAAAAATGACAATGGCTTTTTTGTTGTTGTTTTTGGAGCTTAAATTACATAGAAGATTGAATTATGTTTTTCAAAATCTCACCCCAAGAGGAAATAAATGGTAAGTTCTTAAAGTCACATATTTTCCCATGTATAAGAAGCCTCCCTGTATAAATCACACCTTCATTTTGGGGCCCAAATTTTAAGAAAATGATAACAAATGCGAATAAATGGGAAATGCAAGTAAAAAATACTACAACCACTGTATAATATGCATGCAGTTTTCTGACCCAACATTTTTCAAAAAGAATGAGTCTTATACATGGATAATTATGGTATACAGCCTCCAATTGACTCTGTGAACATTTCTTTTGTTCCTTTTTTTTTTTTTCGGAGACACAGAGAGTCAGATAAAGAAATAGATAGGGAAAGACAGACAAAAATGGAGAGAATTTTTATTATTTGCCAGGTCACAGATCAATCATCAGTTTTTTGTTGTGACCCCTTACATGTTCATTGACTCCTGTCTCATTTGTGACTTGACCAGGGGCTACAACTGATAGAGTGATCGAATGCTTGAGCCAGTGACCATGGGATTAAGCTGGTGAGCTTTGCTCAAATCATATGAGCCCCTGATCAAGCTTGTGCCCTTTGGATCTCAAACCTGCCTTCCCTGCATTCCAGTCGAATGCTCTAACCACTGGCCATCGCCTGCTCAAGCTGTGAATATTTTTTTCTTTTACTATCTCTGGATTTTTTTTAGTATCCTGGTTCTTAATATGGGTGGAAAGGCTGAGTATTTTAATGTTTTCTTGCCCTAAAATATATTAATCACTAACTTTTTCAATAGGTTTCCTTTTGTAGTTTATATTTCCATTAATTTAAAATGTTCTACAACTTGAATTATGATTTTGAGGGGGATGTTTTCTAGGAGTGAATTTCCATACCTTCAAAAAAGTAATTTTTAGTTATTTTCTATTACTATTTGCTATATTAAATGTAATCACAACAAGAAACATGCTTTTTATCATTTCTAAGGTTAGGGGTAGTTGAAACTTGTTTCAAAGAACATACAGGATTATCTGTGTAACTGTTTTCCTAGTGCGCTTCCCTGCTGCCACCTCGTGTGCACCTTGGGAATAACAGCTCAGATCAATTCACCTAGAAAAATATATCAGTTCCGTGTGGTGCGTTATCTATCAATGTTCAATCCAAGGCTATCTAAAAGAAACTTTTATAACTTGAAAATATAAGGAATTTTTAGTTAGTGCTTGCTTCTACTTTCAACGTTAATTGTAGTGAAAGAAAGAGATATACTTAGTATCATTTCAATCCTCTGAAGTTGGCTGGTATTTTCTCCATAGCACATACAGTAATGGTCTCTGTTACATGTGCCTCTCTGCTGCCACCTCGTGTGCATTTTGAAAATCACGCCTCAGTACAGGTCCAAAAAAAATAGTTTGGTTGAGAGCATTGTCTATAAACTTTGATTCCAATTTGTCTTTTCTGTAAAGATTTTATATATCCTTACTGGATTGTTTTCTGAATATCTCTTGCTTCATCTTGTTTTTCTTTTTTCCGTCCAGCCATGCTTTCATAAAGCTTTTGAAAGAGCCCATCATATACCAGGCAATGTGCTAGGAACTCATGTCTCTGCACTCCATGACTTCCATTGCTATGCTTTAACCTCTGTCTTTTTTATTTTAATTTTTTTTTGTATTTTTCAGAATCTAGAAACAGGGAGAGACAATCAGACAGACTCCCACATGCGCCCGACCAAGATTCATTTGGTACGCCCACCAAGGGCGATGCTCTGCCCACCAGGGGTTGATGCACTCACCCCCGGAACATAGCCCTGTTGCGACCAGAGCCACTCTAGCACTTGGGGCATAAGCCAAGGAGCAATCCCCAGTGCCCAGGCCATCTTTGCTCCAATGGCAACTTGGCTGCAGGAGGGGTAGTGAGAGACAGAGAGGAAGGAAAGGGGGAGGGGTGGAGAAGCAGATGGGTGCTTCTCCTGTGTGCCCTGGCCAGGAATCAAACCCGGGATTTCTGCACGCGATGCCGATGCTCTAGCACTGAGCAAACCAGCCAGGGCTTAACTTCTTTTATATGTATCTACTTCGTGTATTGTAAAATAGGATGTGCTTTGATTTGACAAGTATGTTGAATTTTAACAGATTTTTTATTATATAAAATGTATTCTTATTGTAGTAGTGCAAGAAAAATGATCTCAAAAACAACCACAACAAATTTTTATACAGATATATCTACAGTTAATATTAGGAAATTTTCATTCCATATTCTTTGTGTACCTATTTTATTTCTCTATGTATATATACTCAGGTACATTGGTTGTGTGTACATCTGTGTGAATAGATGTGCATTGCACATGAGCATATTTCTCTGTGTCCACAGTGTCTGTTATTTGTGGATATCTGTGAATTTATGCAAATGACTATGTAATCATTCATTCAGGAAACATTTATTGTATTTCTATTATGTGCCAGGCACTATGCTCAACATTGGTTGTGTATAGTGAATATGTCAGACTCACTTCCTGTCTATAAATACTACATTGTCATGGCGTAAACAGAAAAAAATATATATACATAAATAAAATAATCGTAAATTAAACGAGTACTGAATTTGGTAGTGCAATATCTCTGGTGTCAGTTATGAATTATTGAGGCAAGGTTCAGTATATCTGTTTCTCAGAAGGCAGAGCTGAGCTCGGTTTTTCAGCAATGCATGTTCTCAAATATAAAACTGAGAAAATATGGAAGTTATGAAACAAAGTTATGGTGTTCTACGAGCAAAAGATCCTAGCTTGTATGTGGTGACCAATGCTCAGATAAATTTGATGTCTAAAGCTTAAGAGGTCTCTCATTCTGGACTGCTGCCACAGCACAAGAGAAAGTGCATGTTAGGAAGGGGGTCACTTTATGCTAAGCAATTAGAAATACTGATTATGGCCCTGAATTTGAAGAGCAAATAAGTCTTCTGGTGTTGTCACCACAGCAGAGTAGTTTATCATTTTATTATTTAATTACCTATGATTTTTCTCTAGTAAGTTTTTTTCCCAAAATACAATGGCATGCTCTCACCAGATAGCTCAGTAGTTAAAGGAAAACACCCATATGCTAATGTCATAGGTTTGCTCCTGGGTCAAGGCATATACAGGAACAGATTGATGTTTCTGACTGTCTGTCTTTTTCCCACGTTATCTTGCCTCTAAAATAAATAAATAATAAAAGTAAAATGACAATGGCTTTTTTGTTGTTGTTTTTACAGCTTAAATTGCATTGAAGAATGAATTATGTTTTTCAAAATCTCACTCCAATAGGAAATAAATGGTAAGGTTGTAAAGTACCATATTTCCCCATGTATAAGAAGCCTCCCTGTGTAAGTCGCACCTTAATTTTGGGGCACAAATTGTGAGAAAATGATAACAAATGCCAGTAAACGGGAAATGGAAGAAAAAAATTCTACAACCAGTGTATAAGACACACAAAGATTTCTAACTCCACATTTTTCAAAAGACATGAGTCTTGTACATGAGGAAATATGGTATACACTCTCCAAATGTCGCTGTGAACATTTCTCTTTTTTTTCTTTTTTTTTTACAGAGACAGGGAGAGAGTTAGAGAGAGGGATGGATAGGTACAGACAGACAGAAATGGAGAAAGTGTTTATAATGTGCTAGGACACAGATCAATCATCAGTTTTTCTTTGTGACCCCTGAGGTTTTCATTGACTCCTGTCTCATATGTGCCTTGAACTGGGGGCTACAGCTGAACGAGTGAAAGCTAGCTTAAGCCAGCGACCTTGGGCACAAGATGCTGCGCTTTGTTCAAACCTCATGAGCCTATGCTCAAGCTGGTGCCCTTGGGATCTCAAGCCTGGGTCTTCCGCATTCCAGTCAAATGCTCTATCCACTGTGCAATTGCCTGCTCAGTCTGTGAACATTTTTTTTTTTTACTTTCTCCGGATTTTTTTTTAGTATCCTGGTTCTTAATATAGGTAGAAAGGCTGTGTATATTAAGGTTTTCTTGCCGTAAAATATATTCATCACTACATTTTTTCAATAGGTTTCCTTATGTAGTTTGTATTTCCAATAATTTTGAGGTATTTTGCAACTTGAATTGTGATTTTTAGGGGGGGGAGTTATTTAGGAATAATTTCCTTACCGTCAAAAAAGTGATTCTTAGTTAAATTCTATTACTCTTTCCTATATTAAGTGTAATGACAACAAGAAACATGCTTTATATCATTTCTAAGGTTACAGGTAGTGGAAACTTGCTTGAAAGTACATACAGGATTATCTGTGGTAAATGTTTTCCAAGTGCGCTTCCCTGCCTCCACCTCGTGTGCACCTTTGGAATAACAGCTCAGATCAGTTCACCTGGAAAAATATATCTGTTGGGTGTTGTGCCTTATCTATCAATGTTGAATCCAAGGCTATATATAAAAAAAACTTTTATAACTTGTAAATATAAGTAAATTCTACTAACTGCTTGCTACTTCTTTCAATGTTAATTGTAGTGAAAGCAAGAGATATATTTGGTATCATTTCAATCCTCTGAATTTGGCTGGAACTTGCTCCATAGCACATATAATAAAGGTCTCTGTCATGTGCTTCTCAGCTGACACTCCGTGTACATCTTCAGAATCATGCCTCATTACTGATGCAAAAGAATATTTTGGTAGACAGTGTTGTCTATTAACTTTGATTCTAATTTGCAGTTTCTGTAAAGATTTTATGTATCCTTAGTGGTTTTTTTTCTGAAAGTCTTTCCGTTCATCTTATTTTTCTCTTTTCCTTCCAGCCATGCTTTCATAAAGGCTTTGAAAGTGCCCATCCTATACTAGGCACTGTGCTAGGAACTCATATACATTCATTCAATGACTTCCATTTCCACGCTTTTAACTTCTGTCATTTAACTTCTTTTTTTTCTGTATTTTTCTGAAGCTGGAAACTAGAGAGACAGACAGACTCCCGCATGTGCCTGACCGAGAACCACTTGGCATGCCCACCAGGGGGTGATGTTCTGCCCACCAGGGGCCGATGCTCTGCAACCTCGGGTCGTAGACCTGTTGCAACCAGAGCCACTCTTGCGCCTGGAGCAGAAGCCAAAAAGCCATCTCCAGCACCCGGGTTATCTTTGCTTTAATGGAGCTTCTGCTGTGGGAATGGAAGGGAGAGGCAGAGAGGAAGGAGAGGGGAGAGGTGGAGAAGCAGATGGTCGCTTCTCCTGTGTGCCGTGGCTGGGAATCAAACCCAGGAAGTGTGGACGCTAGGCCAACACTCTAGCACTGTGCCAACCAGCCAGGGCTTAACTTCTTTTATATACATCAACTTTGTGTACTATAAAACAGGATGTGCTTTGATTTGAAAAGTATGTTAAATTTCATCTTTTTTATTATAAAATATGTATTCTTATTGCAGAATTGCAAGAAAAATGATGTCTAAAACAACAACAACAAATTTTCATACAGATATATCAACTGTTAATATTATGATATTTTCTTTTCCTATTCTTTGTGTACTTTTTATATTTCTCTATGTATATATTCTCAGGTACATTGGATTTGTGTTCATCTGGATGCATAGATGTGCATTGCATATTAGCATATTTCTCTGTGTCAACAGTGTCTGTCATTTCTGGATATCCGTGAACGTATGCAAATGATTATTTATTCATTCATTCATTCAAGAAACACTTATTGTATTTCTATTATGTGCAAGGCACTGTGCTCAAAACTGGCTGTCTATAGGGAATGAGACAGACTAACTTTCTGTCTTTATAAATACAACACTGTCATGGGGTAGACAGAAAGAAAAAATATATACATAAATAAAAAAATCATAAGTTTAAAAAGCACTGAATTTGGTAGTGCAATATTTTTGGTGTCAGTTATGATTTATTGTGGCGAGGTTCAGAATATCATTTCCTCAGAAGGCAGAGCTGAGACGTAAGTCTTAGTTTTTCAGCAATGCATGTTCTCAGGTATAAAACTGAGAAAATATAAAAATTATGAAACAAAGACCCTGGGAGGTGTTCTGTGAGAAATAGAACCTAACTTTTATGTGGTGGCCAAAGCTCAGATAAATACTGATGTCCAAATCATAGGAGGTCTCTCAGTCTGGACTACTGCCAAGGGACAAGAGAAAGTGCATGTTAGGAAAGGGGTCACTTTGTGCTAAGCAATTAGAATACTGATTATGCCCCTGAAATCCAAGAGTAAAGAGAATTCTTCAGGTGCTCTCACCACAGCAGATTAGATTGTCATTTTATTTTATAATTTCTCTGGTTTTTTAAGAAAATTTTCTCCCCAAAAGACAATGACTTGCTCTCACCAGATAGCTCAGTAGTTAAGGCATCATACCCAGACACTAATATCATAGGTTGCTCCTGGGTCAAAGTATATACAGAAACAGATTGATGTTTCTGACTATCTGTCTGTCTTTTTTTCCCTTTATCTTGCCTCTAAAATAAATAAACAAATAAAGAAAAAAATGACAATGGCTTTTTTGTTGTTGTTTTTGCAGCTTAAATTGCATAGAAGAATGAATTATGTTTTTCAAAATCTCACTCCAAGAGGAAATAAATGGTTAGGTTGTAAAGTACCATATTTCCCCATGTATAAGAATCCTCCCTGTATAAGACGCACCTTAATTTTGGGGCACAAATTGTGAGAAAATGATAACAAAAGCCAATAAATGGGAAATACAAGTAAAAAAATACTACAACCACTGTAACAGATGCACCAAGTTTTCTATCGCCACGTTTTTTAAAAGATATGAGTCTTATACATGGGGAAATATGGTATACACTCTCCAAATGTCTTTGTGAACATTTCTTTTTCTTTTTCTTTTTTTTTAAAGAGACAGGGAGAGAGTCAGAGAGAGGGTTAGATAAGGACAGACAGACAGAAATGGAAAAAAATGTTTATTATGTGGCAGGACACAGATCAATCATCAGTTTTTTGTTTTGACCCCTTACATGTTCATTGACTCCTGTCTCATATGTGACTTGACCAGGGGGCTACAACTGATCAAGTGACCAATTGCTTGAGCCATTGACCTTGGGCTTAAGCTGGTGAGCTTTGCTCATATCATATGAGCCCATGGTAAAGCTGGCGCCCTTGGGATCTCAAACCTTGTTCCTCTGCATTCCAGTCAAATGCTCTAACCACTGCGTAATTGCCTGCTCAGGCTGTGAACTTGTTTTTTTTTACTTTCTCTGGATTTCATTTAGTATTCTGGTTCTTAATATAGGTGGAAAGGCTGTGTATTTTAAGTTTTTCTTGCCATTAAATATATTCATCACTACCTTTTTTCATAGGTTTCTTTTGCAGTTTATATTTTTATTAATTTTAAGGTGTTTTACAACTTAATTGTGATTTTGAGGGGGGATTTATCTAGAAGTAAATTTCTTTACCTTCAAAAAAGGGATTTTTAGATAATTTCTATTACTGTTTACTATATTTAGTGTAATGACAAAAATAAACATGCTTTATATCATTTCTAAAGTTAGAGGTAGTTGAAACTTGCTTGAAAAAACATACAGGATTATCTGTGGTAACTGTTTTCCTAGTGCGCTTCCCTGCTGCCACCTCGTGTGCACCTTGGGAATAACAGCTCAGATCAATTCACCTAGAAAAATATATCAGTTGGGTGTGGTGCGTTATCTATCAATGTTCAATCCAAGGCTATCTAAAAGAAACTTTTATAAATTGTAAATATAAGGAATTTCTAGTTATTGCTTGCTACTTCTTTCAACGTTAATTGTAGTGAAAGAAAGAGATATACTTAGTATCATTTCAATCCTCTGTATTTGCCTGGAATTTGCTCCATAGCACATACAGTATGGTCTCTGTTACATGCGCTTCTTTGATGCCACCTCGTGTGCATTTTGAAAATCACACCACAGTACAGGTTCAAAGGAATAGTTTGTTAAAGAGCATTGTCTATAAATTTTGATTCCAATTTGCCTTTTCTGTAAAGATTTTATATATCCTTACTGGATTGTTTTCTGAATATCTCTTGGTTCATCTTGTTTTTCTTTTTTCCGTCCAGCCATGCTTTCGTAAAGCTTTTGAAAGAGCCCATCATATAACAGGCAATGTGCTAGGAACTCATGTCTCTGCACTCAATGGCTTCCATTGCTATGCTTTAACCTCTGTCTTTTTAACTTTATTTTTTTTTCAGAATCTAGAAACAGGGAGAGACAGTCAGACAGACTCCCACATGCGCCCGACCAAGATTCATTTGGTACGCCCACCAAGGGCGACGTTCTGCCAACCAGGGGTCGATGCTCTGCACCCCCAGAACGTCGCCCTGTTGCGACCAGAGCCACTCTAGTGCTTGGGGCAGAAGCCAAGGAGCAATCCCCAGTGCCCAGGCCATCTTTGCTCCAATGGTGCCTTGGCTGCAGGAGGGGTAGAGACGGACAGAGAGGAAGGAGAGGGGGAGGAGTGGAGAAGCAGATGGGTGCTTCTTCTGTGTGCCCTGGCCAGGAATCAAACCCGGGACTTCTGCACGCGAGGCCGATGCTCTAGCACTGAGCGAACCAGCCAGGGCTTAACTTCTTTTATATGTATCTACTTCGTGTATTGTAAAATAGGATGTGCTTTGATTTGACAAGTATGTTGAATTTTAACAGATTTTTAATTATATAAAATGTATTCTTATTGTAGTAGTGCAAGAAAAATGATCTCAAAAACAACCACAACAAATTTTTATAAAGACATATCTACAATTAATATTAAGACATTTTCTTTCCATATTATTTGTGTTGCTATTTTATTTCTCTAGGTATATATACTCAGGTACATTGGTTGTGTGTACATCTGTGTGCATAGATGTGCATTGCACATGAGCATATTTCTCTGTGTCCACAGTGTCTGTTATTTGTGGATATCTGTGTATGTATGCAAATGACTATGTATTCATTCATTCAGGAAACATTTATTTTATTTCTATTATGTGCCAGGCACTATGCTCAACATTGGTTGCCTATAGCGAATATGTCAGACTCACTTCATGTCTTTATAAATACTACACTGTCATGGCGTAAACAGAAAAAATACATATACATAAATAAAATAATCGTAAATTAAATGACCACTGAATTTGGTAGTGCAATATCTTTGGTGTCAGTTATGACTTATTGAGGCAAGTTTCAGTATATCAATTTCTCAGAAGGCAGCTTGGTTTTTAAGCAATGCATGTTCTCAGATATAAAACTGAGAAAATATAGAAGTTATGAAACAAAGTTATGGTGTTCTGTGAGCAAAAGAACCTAGCTTGTATGTGGTGACCAATGCTCAGATAAATTTGATGTGCAAAGCTTAAGAGGTTTTTCAGTCTGGACTGCTGCCATGGCACAAGCGAAAGTGCATGTTAGGAAAGGGTTCACTTTGTGCTAAGCAATTAGAAATACTGATTATGCCCCTGAATTTCAAGAGCAAAGAAAGTCTTCTGGTGTTGTCACCACAGCAGAGTAGTTTATCATTTTATTATTTAATTACCTCTGGTTTTCTCTAGTAAGTTTTTTCCCCAAAAGACAATGACTTGCTGTCACCAGATAGCTCAGTAGTTAAAGCAAAACACCCATATACTAATGTCATAGGTTTGCTCCTGGATCAAGGCATATACAGAAACAGATTGATGTTTCTGACTATCTGTCTGTCTTTTTCCCCCTTTATCTTGCCTCTAAAATAAATAAATAAATAAAAGAAAAAATGACAATGGCTTTTTTGTTGTTGTTTTTGCAGCTTAAATTGCATTGAAGAATGAATTATGTTTTTCAAAATCTCACTCCAATAGGAAATAAATGGTAAGGTTTTAAAGTACCATATTTCCCCATGTATAAGAAGCCTCCCTGTGTAAGATGCACCTTAATTTTGGGGTACAAATTGTACGAAAATGATAACAAATGCCAATAAATGGGAAATGGAAATAAAAAAATTCTACAACCACTGTATAAGACACACCAAGTTTTCTAACTTCACATTCTTTAAAAGATATGCGTCTTATACATGAGGAAATATGGTATACACTCTCCAAATGTCTCTGTGAACATTTTGTTTTTCTTTTTCTTTTTTTTTTTACAGAGACAGGGAGAGTGTCAGAGAGAGGGATAGATAGGGACAGACAGACAGAAATGGAGAAATTGTTTATAATGTGCTAGGACACAGATCAATCATCAGTTTTTCTTTGTGACCCCTGAGGTTTTCTTTGACTCCTGTCTCATATGTGCCTTGACCAGGCTTCTACAGCTAAAAGAGTGACTCCTAGCTTGAGCCAGCGACCTCGGGCACAAGCTGCTGAGCTTTGCTCAAACCACATGAGCCCACGCTCAAGCTGGCGCCCTTGGGATCTCAAGCCTGGGTCCTCCGCATTCCAGTCAAATGCTCTAACCACTGCACAATCGCCTGCTCAGTCTGTGAACATTTGTTTTTTTATTTTCTCCAGATTTTTTTTTAGTGTCCTGGTTCTTAATATAGGTAGAAAGGCTGTGTATATTAAGGTTTTCTTGCCGTAAAATATCTTCATCACTACATTTTTCAATAGGTTTCCTTATGTAGTTTGTATTTCCAATAATTTTGAGGTATTTTGCAACTTGAATTGTGATTTTTAGGGGGAGGTTATTTAGGAATAATTTCCGTACCATCAAAAAAGTGATTCTTAGTTAATTTCTATTACTGTTTACATTATTAAGTGTAATGACAACAAGAAACTTGCTTTATATCATTTCTAAGGTTAGAGGTAGTGGAAACTTGCTTGAAAGAACATACAAGATTATCTGTGGTAAATGTTTTCCAAGTGCGCTTCCCTGCCTCCACCTCGTGTGCACCTTTGGAATAACAGCTCAGATCAGTTCACCTGGAAAAATACATCTGTTGGGTGTTGTGCCTTATCTATCAATGTTGAATCCAAGGCTATATAAAAAAAAAACTTTTATAACTTGTAAATATAAGTAAATTCTAGTTACTGCTTGCTACTTCTTTCAATGTTAATTGTAGTGAAAGCATGAGATATTTTTCGCATCATTTCAATCCTCTGAAGTTGGCTGGAACTTGCTCCATAGCACATACAATAATGGTCTCTGTTTCATGTGCTTCTCTGCTGACACCTCATGTGCATCTTGGGAATCATGCCTCATTACTGGTGCAAAGGAATATTTTGGTAGACAGCGTTGTCTATAAACTTTGATTCTAATTTGCAGTTTCTGTAAAGATTTTGTGTATACTTAGTGGTTTGTTTTCTGAAAATCTCTCGGTTCATCTTGTTTTTCTCTTTTCCTTCCAGCCATGCTTTCATAAAGGCTTTGAAAGTGCCCATCCTATACTAGGCGTTGTGCTAGGAACTCATGTACATTCATTCAATGACTTCCATTTCTACGCTTTTAACTTCTGTCATTTTAACTTCTTTTTTTTCTGTATTTTTCTGAAGCTGGAAACTAGAGAGACAGTCAGACAAATTCCCTCATGCGCCCGACCGAGATCCACTGGGCATGTCCACCAGGGGGCGATGTTCTGCCCACCAGGTGTTGATGATCTGCAACCCCGGGTCCTAGACCTGTTGCGATCAGTGCCACTCTTGCGCCTGGGCAGAAACCAAGGAGCCATCTCCAGCGCCCAGGTTATCTTTGCTTCAATGGAGCTTCTGCTGTGGGAGGGGAAGGGAGAGACAGAGAGGAAGGAGAGGAGGAGAGGTGGAGAAGCAGGTGGCTGCTTCTCCTGTGTCCCGTGGCTGGGAATCAAACCCAGGAAGTCTGGACGTGAGGCTGACACTCTAGCACTGTGCCAACCAGCCAGGGCTTAACTTCTTTTATATACATCAACTTCGTGTATTGTAAAATAGGATGCGCTTTGATTTGTAAAGTATGTTAAATTTTATTTTTTTGCCCCTGGCCTGTTGGCTCAGTGGTAGAGAGTCGACCGAGCGTGCGGAGGACCCGGGTTTGATTCCCAGCTGAGGCACACAGGAGAAGCGCCCATTTGCTTCTCCACCCCTCCACCACGCTTTCCTCTCTGTCTCTCTCTTCCCCTCCCGCAGCCAAGGCTCTATTGGAGCAAAGATGGCCCGGGCACTGGGGATGGCTCTGTGGTCTCTGCCTCAGGTGCTAGAGTGGCTCTGATTGCAACATGGCAACGCCCAGGATGGGCAGAGCATCGCCCTTTGGTGGGCGTGCCGGGTGAATCCCGGTCGGGCACATGCGAGAGTCTGTCTGAATGTCTCTCTCTGTTTCCAGCTTCAGAAAAATGAAAACAAAAATTTCATCATCTTTTTTATTATAAAATATGTATTCTTATTGCAGAATTGCAAGAAAAATGATGTCTAAAACAACAACAACAAATTTTCATACAGATATATCAACTGTTAATATTATGACATTTTCTTTTCCTATTCTTTGTGTACTTCTTATATTTCTTTATGTATATATACTCAGGTACATTGGGTTTGTGTACATCTGTGTGCATAGACATGCATTGCAAATGAGCATATCTCTGTGTCCACAGTTTCTGTCATTTCTGGATATCTATGTATGTATGCAAATGATTTTTTATTCATTCATTCATTCAAGAAATAATTATTGTATTTCTATTATGTGCAAGACACTGTGCTCAAAACTGGCTGTCTATAGGGAATGAGACAGACTAACTTTCTGTATTTATAAATACTACACTGTCATGGGGTAGACAGAAAGAAAAAATATATACATAAATAAAAAATCATAAGTTTAAGAAGCACTGAATTTGGTAGTGCAATATTTTTGTTGTCAGTTATGATTTATTGTGGCGAGGTTTAGTATATTATTTCCTCAGAAGGCAGAGCTGAGACGTATGTCTCATTTTTTCAGCAATGCATGTTCTCAGGTATAAAACTGAGAAAATATAGAAGTTATGAAACAAAGACCCTGGAGGTGTTCTGTGAGCAATAGATCCTAGCTTTTATGTGGTGGACAAAGCTCAGATAAATTCTGATGTCCAAAGCTTAGGAGGTCTCTCAGTCTAGACTATGGCCAAGGCACAAGAGAAAGTGCATGTTAGGAAAGGGGTCACTTTGTGCTAAGCAATTAGAAATACTGATTATGCCCCTGAAATCCAAGAGTAAAGAGAATTCTTCAGGTGTACTCACCTAAGCAGATTAAATTATCATTTTATTTTTTAATTTCTCTGTTTTTTTTCTAGAAAATTTTCTCCCCAAAAGACAATGACTTGCTCTCACCAGATAGTTCAGTAGTTAAAGCATCACAACCACACACTAATGTCATAGGTTGCTCCTGGGTCAAGGCATATACAGAAACAGATTGTTGTTTCTGACTCTCTGTCTGTCTTTTTCCCCCTTTATCTTGCCTCTAAAATAAATAAACAAATAAAAGAAATAATGACAATGGCTTTTTTTTGTTTTTACAGCTTAAATTGCATAGAAGAATGAATTATGTTTTTCAAAATCTCACCCCAAGAGGAAATAAATGGTTAGGTTGTAAAGTACCATATTTCCCCATGTATAAGAAACCTCCCTGTATAAGACGCACCTTAATTTTGGGGCACAAATTGTGAGAAAATGATAACAAATTCCAATAAATGGGAAATGCAAGTAAAAAGTTCTACAACCACTGTATAAGACACACCAATATTTCTAACTCCACATTTTTCAAAATATATGAGAATTATACATGGGGAAATATGGTATACACTCTCCAAATGTCTTTGTGAACATTTCGTTTTTATTTTTATTTTTTTACAAGGACAGGGAGAGAGTCAGAGAGGGATAGATAGGGACAGACAGACAGAAATGGTGAAAGTGTTTATAATGTGCTAGGACACAGATCAGTCATCAGTTTTTCTTTGTGACCCCTGAGGTTTTCATTGACTCCTGTCTCATGTGTGCATTGACCAGGGGGCTCCAGCTAGTCGAGTGACCGCTTGCTCATGCCAGCGACCTTGGGCTCAAGATGATGAGCTTTGTTCAAACAACAGGAGCCCTCGCTCAAGCTGGCGCCCTTGCGATCTCAAACCTGGGTTCTGCGCATTCCAGTTAAATACTTTAACCCCTGCGTCATTGCCTGTTCAGGCTGTGAATATTTTTTTCTTTTACTTTCTTTGGATTTTATTTAGTATCCTGTTTTTTTAGTATGGATGCAAAGGCAGTGTATTTTAAGGTTTTCTTGCCCTAAAATATATTTCTCACTACATTTTTTCATAGGTTTTCTTATGTATTTTTTATTTCCATTAATTGTAAAATATTTTGTAACTGGAATTGTGGTTTTAATGGAGGGGTTTTTAGGAGTGAATTTTCTTACCTTCAAATAGGGAATTTTTTGTTAATTTTTATTACTGTTTTCTATATTATGTGTAATGACAACAGAAAACATGCTTTATAACATTTTTTTACATTAGAGGTAGTTGGAACTTGCTTGAAAGAACAAACAAAAAGATCTGTGAGAAATGTTTTTCAAGTTCGCTTCCCTGCTGCCACCTTGTGTGCTCCTTGGGAATAACAGCTCAGAGCAGATCACCTGGAAAAATACAGCAGTTGGGTATTGTGCATTATCTATCAATGTTGAATCCAAGGCTATCCAGAATATACTTTTATAACTTGTAAATATAAAGGAATTCTAGTTACTGTTTGCTACCTGTTTCAACGTTAACTGTAGTGAAAGCAAGAGATATACTTGATATCATTTCAATTCTCTGAAGTTGGCTGGAATGTGCTCCATAGCACATACAATAATGGTCTTTGTTACATGTGCTTCTCTGCTGCCACCTCGTTTACATCTTGGGAATCATGGTTCAATACAAGTCTAAAGGAAAGTTTTGGTATATAAGATTGTCTACAACCATTCATTCCAATTAACTGGTTCTGTGAAGTTTTTATGTATCCTTAGTGGTTTGTTTTTCGGCAATCTACCATTTCATTTTGTTTTTCTTCTTTTCTTTTAGTCATGCTTTCATAAAGCCTTTGAAAGTGCCCGTCATATACCAGACACTGTGCTCAGAACTCATTTCCCTGCACTCCGTAAATTCCCATTCTACTATTTTTACATCTGTATTTTTAACTACTGTCATTTAAATTTACTAAATGTATTCTAAAATATGATGTGCTTGTTTTGACATGTATATTAAATTTAAACAGATTTTATTATATAAATGTTATTCTTATTGCATAAGTGCAAAAAACTGATAAGAAAAACAAAACAACAAATTTTCATATGTAGATATCAGCTGTTTAACTTTATGCCATTTTCTCTTTATATTTTGTGTACCAATTATATTTCTCTATTTATATGTACTCATGTACTTTGGGTGCATGTACACAAAGTGTGCCTAGATTTGCATTGCACATGAGCTTATCTCTCTGTTTCAACAGTGTCTGTCCTTTGTGGATATCTGTGTACGTATGCAAATGACTATTCAGTTTTTCAGTAAAAACTTATTATATTTTTTTTATATGCCAGGCACTGTGCTCGACACTGGTTGCCTATAGTGAATGAGACAGACTCACTTTCTGTCTTTATGCATATTACCCTATCATGGAGTAGACAGAGGAAGAAAAAATATACATAAAAAAATTAAAGTTGTGACAAACACTGGATTTGGTAGTGCAATACCTATGGTCCCAGTTGTGATTGATCGTGGCAAGGTTAAGTATATCAGTTTCTCAGAAAGCAGACCTGAGACATAAGTCTCAGCTCTTCACCAATCATTGATATCAGCTATAAAACTGAGAAAATTTACAAGTGATAAAACAATGAACCTGGGATGTGTTCTGTGACCAAAAGTACCTAACTTGTAAGTGCTGACCCAGGCTCAGATAAATTCTGAAAATGAAAGCTTAGGAGGTTTCTCAGTCTGGACTGCTGCCACGGCACAAGAAAAATTGCATGTTAGGAAAGGTTTAAATGCGTGCTCTACAATCAGAAATACTGTTTATCACTGTTTATGCCCTTGACTATCACGAGCATAGAAAAGTCTTCTGTTGCTGTCACCTCAGCAAACTAGATTATTATTTTATTTTTTAATATGCCTCAGGTTTTCTCTAGTAATTTTGTCCCCCTAGAGAAAATGGCTTGCTTACACCAGAGAGTTCAGTAGTTAGAGCATTTCACCCATATAGAAATGTCATAGGTTTGGTCCTGTTTCAAGGCACATAGAGAAACAGATTGAAGTTTCTGACTATCTGTCTGTCCCCCCCCCACACTTTCTTCCTCTATCATTAATAATTAAATAAAAGAAATAATGACAAAGGCTTTTTTGTTGTTTTGCAGCTTATATTGCATAGAGGAATAAATTATGTTTTTTAAAATCTCACCACAAAAAAAAATAGGTAGTAGACTTGTAAAGTACCATATTTCCCCATGCATAACCTGTCTCCCTGTAGAAGACGCACCTTCATTTTTGGGCACATAATTTGAGGAAATGATAACAAATGTGAAGAAACAGAAAATGCAAGTAAAAAATACTACAACCACTGTATAAGATGCACCCTGTTTTCAAACCGCAGATTTTTCAAAAAAGATGAGTCTTAAAGGAGGGGTAATATGATATACACCCACCGAGTGTCTCTGAACATTTGATTTCTTTCTTTCTTTCTTTTTTTCTTCAGAGACAGGGAGAGAGTCAGAGAGAGGGATAGATAGGGACACACAGACAGGAACGTAAAGAGTTTTTTTCAATTATGTGCCAGGTCACAGATCAATCGTCAGTTATTTGTTGTGTCAACTTAGCTATTCCTTAACTGCTTTCTCATTGTGCCTTGACCAGGGAACTACAGCTACCGAGTAACCTCTTGCTCGAGTAGTGAGCCCATAGGGCTAAAGCTGGTGAGCTTTGCTCAAACCAGATAATCCCACGCTCAAGCTGGGTACCTTGGGATTTCAAATCTGTGTCCTTCGCATTCAGTCAAATGCTCTATCCACCGCGCCATCGCCTGCTCAGGCTATGACAAGTTTTTTGTTTTACTTCTCTGGATTTTGTTTAGTATCCTGTATCATAGTATTGGTGGAAAGGCTTTGTATTTTAAGGGTTTTTTGCACTAAAGTATATTCATCACAACATTTTTCCATAGGTTTTCTTATGTAGTTTTTTTTTTCCATTAAGTTTAAAGTATTTTGTAACTTGAATTTTGATTTTGAGCAGGGGTTATTTAGGACTGAATTTCTTAACTTAAAAAAGGAAGGGTATCCTATGTATAAAAAACAAAAAACAAAAGAAAAAAAAAGGAAGGGTTTTTCAGTTAGTTTTTAGTTCTGATTTCTATAGTATGTGTAATGACAACAAGAAACATGCTTATATGATTTCAAAGGTTTGAGGTAGTTGAAACTTTCTTGAAAGAATATTCAGGATTGCCTGTGGAAAATGTTTTCCAAATATGCTTCTCTGCTGCCAACTCTTGTTCAATTTGAGAATAACAGCTCAGAGCAGTTCACCTGGAAATATACAAAAGTTGGGTGCTGTGCGTTATCTATCAATGTTGAAACCAAGACTATTTAGAAGATAATTTATAACTTGTAAATATAAGGAATTTCTAGTTACTCTTTGCTACTTGTTTCAACGTTAACTCTAGTGAAAGCAATAGACATACCTGATATAATTTCAATCCTCTGAAGTTTGGTGAAACTTACTGCATAGCACATACAATAATGGTTGTTCTTACATGTGCTTCTCTGCTGCCACCTCGGGTGCATCTTTGGAATCACGCCTTTGTCCAGATCCAAAGGTTAGGAATAGTAGTGAGGATTGTCTAAAAATGTTGATTGCAAATTGCCGTTTCTGTAAATCTTTCGTGTATACTTAGTGATTTGATTTCTGGTAATTTATCGGTTCATCTTTTTTTTTTCTTTCCTTCCAGCAATGCTTTCATAAGATCTTTCAATGTCCCCATCATATATCAGGCACTGTGCTAGGAACTACATGAGTAGTTGTTGCACTAAATGTCTTCCCATTCTACTATTTTTACTTCTGTCTTTTGAACTCCATTATTTAAATCTTCTTAATGTATTGTAAAATAGGATGTGCTTTGGTTTGACAAGTATATTCAATTAAACTTCGTTTTTATTTTATTTTATTATACTTATTTTTTTTGTATTTTTCTGAAGCTGGAAACAGGAAGAGACAGTCAGACAGACACCCACATGCGCCTGACCGGGATCCACCCGGCAAGCCCACCAGCGGCGATGCTTTGCCCACCAGGGGGCGATGCTCTGCCCCTCTGGGGTGTCACTCTGCCATGACTAGAGCCACTCTAGCGCCTGGGGCAGAGGCCAAGGAGCCATCACCTGTGCCCGGGCCATATATGCTTCAACGGAGCCTTGGCTGTGGGAGGGGAACAGAGAGACAGAGAGGAGGGAGAGGGGTGGAGAAGCAAATGGGCGTTTCTTTTACGTGCCCAGGCTGGAAATCGAACCCGGTTCCCCTGCACACCAGGCTGACGTTCTACCGCTGAGCCAACCGGCCAGGGCCTAACTACTTTTTTTTATTATAAAAACTGTATTCTTATTGCAAGTGCAAAAAAAATTATAAGAAAAGAAAACAACAAATTTTCATACAGAGATATCTATGTTAATATTATGACATTATCTTTCCATATTCTGAGTCTACCTATTATATTTCTCTATCTACACATTCTAAGGTACATTGAGTGTGCATACATCTGTGTGCATAAATATGCATTGCACATGAGCATATCTCTCTGTGTCCACAGTGTCTATAATTTGTGGATACCTGTGTATGCATGCAAATTACTATTTATAATTTTATTCATTAAAAATTATTGTATTTCTCTTATGTGCCAGGCACTGTGCTAGACACTGGTTGCCTATAGTGAAAGAGACAGAATAACGTTCTGTCTCTATGAATAATAGACTGTCATGCTGCAAACAAAGAAAGAAAAAATATACATAAATAAAATAATTATAAGTTGTGACAAGCACTGGATATGGTAGTGCAAAGTCTTGTTCCCAGATTTCACTGATCGAGGCGACATTCAGTATATCAGTTTCTCGAAAGGCAGAGCTGAGACGTAAGTCTCACTTCTTCAGCAATGCATGTTCTCAGCTATAAAACTGAGAAAATTCTCAAGTGCTGAAACAAAGACCCTGGGAGGTTTTGTGTTACCAAAAGAACCTGGCTTTTAAGTGGTGACCCAGGCACAGATAAATTCTGATGTCCAAAGCTTAGGAGGTCTCTCAGTCTGGACTGCTGCAAAAGCACAAGAAAAAAGTGCATGTAAGGAAGGAAGTCACACCGTGGTAAACAATCAGAAATATTGTTTATCCCCCTGACTGTCAAGAGCAAAGAACAGTCTTCTGGTGTTGTAACAACAGCAGCCTAGATTATTATTTTCCTTTTTAATTACCTCAGGTTTCTTTAGTAATTATTTTCTTCTAAAGACAATGGCTTGCTATTACCAGAGAGCTGAGTAGATAGAGCATCACACCCATACACTAATGTCATAGGTTTGGATCTGGGTCTAGGCACATACAGAAACACATTGATGTTTCTGACTATCTGTGTGTCTGTTTCCCCCCCCCCCTCTTCCTCCCTCTAACATTAAGAAGTAAATGAAAGAAAAATGACAATTGCTTTTTTTTGTTGTTTTTACAGCTTAAATTGCTTAGAGGAATGAATTATGTTTTTCAAAATCTTACCCCAAAATGAAATAAGTGGTAAGGTTGTAAAGTACAATGTTTCCTCATGTAAAGTAGCCTCCCTGTTTAAGAAGCACCTTAATTTGGGGGCAGAAAATTTGAGAAAATGATAACAAATGCAAAGAAACAGGAAATGCAAGTAAAAATTCAACAACCACTCTATAAGACGCACCCAGTTTTCAAAGCCCACATTTTTAAAAATGATGAGTTTTATAAATAGGAAAATATGGATAGAACCTCCAAATGTCTCTGTGAACATTTCTTTCTTTTTATTTTCTTTCTTTTTTACAGAGACACAGAGAGAGTCAGAGAGAGGGATAGATAGGGACAGACAGACAGAAATGGAGAAAGTTTTTATTATGTGCCATGTCACAGATCAATCATCAGTTTTTAGTTTGGACACCTTAGTTGTTCATTGACTGCTCTCTCATATGTGCCTTGACCAGGGGGCTACAGCTGAACAAGTGACCCCTTGCTCGAGCCAGTGACCTTGGGCTCAGCTGTTGAGCTTAGCTAAAACAAGATGAACCCACACTCAAGCTGGCAACATAGGTATCTCAAAACTGGGTACTGCGCATTCCAGTCAAATGCTCTACCCACTGTGCCTTGTCACTCTGTGAACATTTTTTTTACATTTCCTGGATTTTATTTAGTATCCTGGTTCTTAGTATGGGTGGAAAGACTATGTATTTTAAGGATTTTTTTCCATAAAATATATGATCACTACAATTTTCCAAAGATTTTTTTATGTAGTCTTTATTTTCATTAATTTTATAGTATTTTGTCACTTGAATTGTTAGTTTGATGGGGGGTTATTTAGGATTGAATTTCTTAACTTAAAAAAGAAAGGGTTTTGGCCCTGGATGGTTGGCTCAGTAGTAGAGCATCAGCCAGGAATGCAGAAGTCCTGGGTTTGACTCCCGGCCAGGGCACACATGAGAAGCTCCCATATGGTTCTCCATCCCTCCTCCTCTCCTTCTTCTCTGTCTCTCTCTTCCCCTCCCACAGCTGAGGCTCCATTGGAGCAAAATGGCCCGAGCGCAGGGGATATCTCCTTGGCCTCTGCCCCAGGCACTATTGTGGCTCTGGGTGCAACAAACCGACGCTCTAGAGGGGCAGAGCATCGCCCCCCGGTGGGCAGTGCATTGCCCCCAGGTGGGCATGCTGGGTGGATCCTGGTTGGGTGCTTGTGGGAGTCTGTCTGACTCTCTCGCCCCATTTC
Source organism: Saccopteryx leptura (assembly GCF_036850995.1). Classification (NCBI taxonomy): domain Eukaryota; kingdom Metazoa; phylum Chordata; class Mammalia; order Chiroptera; family Emballonuridae; genus Saccopteryx; species Saccopteryx leptura. The sequence goes on along the minus strand of NC_089507.1, from coordinate 138,852,964 downwards.
CAGCTGCAGAAAAATTAAAAAAATATATATATATAATATAAAAAAGAGAAAAAAATAAAAAAGAAAGGGTTTTTTAGTTAGTTTCTATGAATTATTACTAGAGTAAGTATAATGACAACAAGAAACATGCTTTATATGATTTCAAAGGTTTGAGGTAGTTAAAACTTGCTTGAATGAACATACAGGAATGTCTGTGTTAAATGTTTCTCAAGTGCGCTAATCTGCTGTCACCTCGAGTGAACCTTGGGAATAACAACTCAGAGCAGTTCACCTTGAAAAATACAGCAGTTGAGTGTTGTGCGTTATCTATCAAAGTTGAATCCAAAACTATCTAGAAGATGCTTTTATAACTTGTAAATATAAGGGAGTTCTAGTTACTGTTTGCTACCTGTTTCAACATTAACTGTAGTGTAAGCAAGAGATATACTTGATATCATTTCAATCCTCTAAAGTTGGCTGGAACTTGCTGCATAGCACATACAATAATGGTCTCTGTTTCATGTGCTTCTCTGCTGCCACCTCGTGTGCATGTTGGGAATCACGCCTCAGTACAGATCCAAAGGATAGGAATGGTAGAGCGGATTGTCTACAAACGTGGATTCCAATTTGCCTTTTCTGTAATGTTTTTTTTATTCTTTGTGAGGTTTTTTCTGGGAGTATATCATTTCATCTTGTTTTTCTTCTTTCCTTCCAGCCATGCTTTCATAAAAGCTTTGAAAGTGCCCATCATATACCAGGCACTGTGCTAAGAACTCATGTACCTGAACTCAGTCACTTCTCATCTACTATTTTTATATCTGTCTGGGTCTTCTTTCATTTGAATCTACTTAATGTATTGTAAAATATGATGGGCTCTGATTTGACAAGTATATAGACTTTTAACTACTTTTATATTATAAAAATGTATTCTTATTGCAGAAGTGCAAAAAATGATAAGAAAAACAAAACAAAATAATTTTCATACATAGATATCAACTGTTAACTTTATGCCATTTTCTTTCCATATTCTTCGTGTACCAATTATATTTCTCTATGTATATGTACTCAGGTACATTGGGTGAGTGTACCCAATGTGTGCATAGATGTGCATTGCACATGAGCATACCTCTCTGTCTCAATAGTGTCTGTCATTTGTGCATATCTGTGTACATAAACAAATGACTATTTATTCACTCTTTCATTAAAACCTTATTGTATTTTTATTATTGCCAGGCACTGTGCTTGACACTGGTTGCCTGAGGTGAATGAGACAGACTCAATTTCTCTCTTTATGGATATTACACTGTCATGGAGTAGAAAAAGGAAGAAAAAATATACATAAAAAATTATAATTTGTGACAAACACTAGATTTGGTAGTGCAATACATTTGTCCCAGATGTGATTGATCATGGCAAGGTTAAATATATCTTGTTTTCAGAAGGCAGAGCTGAGAGATAAGTCTCAGGTTCTTCAGGCAATGTGTGATCTCAGCTATAAAACTGAGAATATTTACAAGTGATGAAACAAAGACCCTGGGAGGTGTTCTGTGACCAAAAGAACCTAATTTGTAAGTGCTGACCCAGGCTCAAATAAATTCTGAAAACCAATGCTTAGGAGGTTTCTCAGTCTGGACTGCTGCCACGGCACAAGAAATAGTGCATGTAAGGAAAGGTGTCAATTCCTGCTCAACAATCAGAAATACTGCTTATGCCCCTGACTGTCAAGAGCATAGAAAAGTATTCTGGTGTTGTCACCACAGTAGACTAGATTATTATTTTATTACTTAATTGCCTCAGGTTTTCTCAAGAAATTTTGTCCCTCAAGAGACAATGGCTTGCTTATGCCAGAGAGCTCAGTAGTTAGAGCATCACACCCAAACAGTAATCACACCCAAACATAGGTTTAGTCCTGTTTAAGGTACATACATAAACAGATTGATGTTTCTGACTGTCTGTCTTTTTCCCCCCAATGCCTCCCTCTAACATTAATAATTAAATAAAACAAAAAATGACAATGGCTATTTTTTTGCTGTTTTTGCAGCTTAAATTGCATAGAGGAATGAATTATGTTTTTCAAAATCTCACCACAAGAGGAAATAGGTAGTAAGTTTTAAAGTACCATATTTCCCCATGCATAATATGCCTCCCTGTAGAAGACGCACCTTCATTTTTGGGCACAAAATTTGAGAAAATGATAACAACTGCAAAGAAACAGGAAGTGCAAGTAAAAAATACTACAACCACTGTATAAGACGCACCCTGTTTTCATACCCAACATTTTTCATTAAAGATGAGTCTTAAACGAGGGGAAATATGCTATACAGCCACCGAATATCTCTGTGAAACTTTTATTTCTTTCTTATCTTTTTTTTTTACAGAGACAGGGAGAGAGTCAGAAAGACGGATAGATAGGGACACACAGACAGGAATGTAAAGAGTTATTTTTATTCTGTGGCATATCAAAAATCAATCATCGATGTTTTGTTGTGACACCTTAGTTATTCATTGATTTCTGTATTCTATGTGCCTTGACCAGGGGGCTACAGCTGATCGAGTGACCACTGGATCGAGTCAGCAACATTGAGCTCAAGCTGGTGTGCTTTGCTCAAACCACATGATCCCACGCTCAAGCTGGCACCCTGGAGATCTCAAAACTGGGTCCTACTTATTCAAGTCAAATGCTCTAACCACTGCATCATCGCCTGCTCAGGCTGTGAACATTTTTTTCTTTATTTTCTCTGGATTTTATTTAGTATTTTGGTTCTTACTATTGGTGAAAAGTCTGTGTATTTTAAGGTTTTCTTGCCCAAAAATATTTTCATCATTACATTTTTTCAATAGGTTTCCTTATGTAGATTTATTTCCATTAATTTTAAGGTATTTTGTAAATTGAACTGTGATTTTGAAGGGGGGGTTATTTAGGAGTTAATTTTCTTACCTTAAAAAAGGAGATTTTTGGTTAATTTCTATTACTGTTTAGCATATTAAGAGTAATGACAACAAGAAACAAGCTTTATATCATTTCTAAGGTTAGAGGTAGTTGAAACTTGCTTGAAAGAACATACAGGATTATATGTGGTAAATATTTTCGAAGTGCGCATTTCTGCTGCCACCTCGTGTGCACCTTGGGAATTACAGCTCAGATCAGTTCACCTGGAAAAATACATCAGTAGTCTGCTGTGCGTTATCTATCAATGTTGAATCCAAGGCTATCCTAAAGAAACTTTTATAATTTGTAAATATAAGGAATTTGTAGTTACTGCTTGCTAATTCTTTCAACGTTAACTGTAGTAAAAAAAAGAGATATACTTGGTATCATTTCAATACTCTGAAGTTTTCTAGAACTTGCTCCATAGCACATACAATAATAGTCTCTGTTCCATGTGCTTCTCTTATGGCACCACGTGTGCATCTTGTAAATCAAGCCGCAGTACAGGTCCAAAGAAAAACTTTGGTAGAAAAGATTGTCTATAAATGGTGATTCCAATATGCCATTTTTGTTTACACTTAGTGCTTTGCTTTCTGAAAACCAATTGGTTCATCTTGTTTTCCTTCTTTCCTTTCAGCTATGCTTTTATATAGCATTTTAAAGTGCCCATCAAATACCAGGCACTGTGCTAGGAACTCATGTCCCTGCACACAATGACTTCCCATTCTACTCTTTGAACTACTGTCTTTTTAACTTCTTTATATAAATCTACTTCGTGTATTTTAACATGGAATGTGCTTTGATATGACAAGTATATTGAATTTCAACAGCTTTTTTATTATAAAAAAGGATTCTTATTGCAGAAGAGCAAGAAAAATGATCCCAAAAACAACAACAACAAAATTTCATACAGATATAACTACTGTTAATATTAGGACATTTTCTTTCTATATTCTTTGTGTACCTCTTATATTTCTCTATGTATATATACTCAGGTACATTGGGTTTGTGTACATTTGTGTACATAGATGTGCATTGCACATGAGCATATGTCTCTTTGTCCACAGTGTCTGTCATTTGTGGATACCTGTGTATGTATCCAAATGACTATTTATTCATTCATTTATTCAAGAAACACTTATTTTATTTCAATTATGTGCCAGGCACTGTGCTCGACACTGATTGCCTATAGTGAATGAGACAGACTCACTTTCTGTCTTTATGAATACTACACTGTCATGGGGTGACAGAAAGAAAAAAATATACATAAATAAAATAATCGTAAGTTTATCAAGCACTGAATTTGGTAGTGCAATATCTTTGGTGTCAGTTATGATTTATTGTGGCCTGGTTCAGTATATCAGTTTCTCAGAAGGCAGAGCTGAGAAATAAGTCTCAGTTTTTCAGCAATGCGTGTTCTCAGGTATAAAACTGAGAAAATATAGAAGTTATGAAACAAAGATTCTGAGAGGTGTTCTGTGAGCAAAAGAACCTAGCTTTTATGTGGTTACCAATGCTCAGATAAATTCTGATGTCCAAAACTTAGGAGGTCTCTCAGTCTGGACTGCTGTCACGGCACAAGAGAAAGTACATGTTACAAAAAAACGTCACTTTGTGCGAAGCAATTAGAAATAGGGATAATGCCCCTGAATTTCAAGAGCAAAGAAAAGTCTTCTGGTGTTGTCACCACAGCAGACTAGATTATCATTTAATTTTTTAATTACCTCTGCTTTTCTCTAGTAAATTTCATCCCAAAAGAGAATGGCTTGCTCTCACCAGAGAGCTCCATAGTTAAAGCATCGCACCCATATGCAAATGTCATAGGTTTGGTCCTGGGTCAAGGCACATACAGAAAAAGATTGCTGTTTCTGACTATCTGTCTGTCTTTTTCTTTCTTTATCCTGCCTCTAACATGAAGGCATAAATAAAAGAAAAAATGAAAATGGCTTTGTTTTTGTTTTTGTTTTTGCAGCTTAAATTGCATAGAAGAATGAATTATGTCTTTCAAAATCTCACCCCAAAAGGAAATTAATGGTAAATTTGTAAAGTACCATATTTCCCCATGTAAAAGAAGCCTCCCTGTATAAGACACACCTTAATCTTGGGGCACGTATTTTGAGAAAATCATAACAAATGTGAATGAATAGAAATAAGTAAAAAATATTACAACAACTGCATAAGATGAACCCAGTGTTCTAAGTCCACATTTTCTAAAAAGATGAATCTTATACATGGGGAAATATGGTATACACGTGCCAAAAATCTCTGTGAACATTTCTTTTTTTCTTTTTTTTTTTTTTTTACAGAGACAGGGAGAGAGTCAGAGAGAGGGATAGATAAAGACAGACAGACAGAAATGGAGAGAGTTTATATTATGTGCCAGGTCACAAATCAATCATCAGTTTTTAGTTGTGACCCTTTACGTGTTCATTGACTCCTGTCTCACATGTGCCTTGACCAGGGGGCTACAGCTGATCAAGTGACCGATTGCTCATGTCAGCAACCTTGGGCTCAAGCTGGTGAGCTTTGTCAAACCACATGAGCCCACACTCAAGCTGGGTCCCTTGGGATCTCAAACCGGGGTCCTCGGCATTCCAGTCAAATGCTCTTACCACTGTGCCATCACCTGCTCAGGCTGTGAACATTTTTTTCTTTTATTTTTCTAGATTTTATTTAGTATCATGGTTCTTAGTATGGGTGGAAAGGCTGTGTATTTTAAGGTTTTCTTGACCTAAAATATATTCATCACTACCTTTTTCCATAGTTTTCTTTATGTAGTTTTTATTTCCATTAATTTTAAGGTATTTTGCAACTGGAATTGTAGTTTTGAGGGGGGTGTTATTTAGGAGTGATTTTCCGTACCTTGAAAAAAGGGATTTTTATTTAATTTCTATTACTGTTTACTATATTAAATGTAATGACATCAAGAAACATGCTTTATATCATTTCTAAGGTTAGAGGTAGTTGAAACTTGCTTGAAAGAACATACAGGATAATCTGTGGTAAATGTTTTCCAAGTGCGGTTCCTTGATTCCACCTCGTGTGCACCTTTTGAATAACAGCTCCAATAACTTCTCCTGGAAATATGCATCAGTTGGGTGTTGTACGTTATCTACCAATGTTGAAACGAAGGCTATCTAAAAAGAGCTTTTTTAACTTGTAAATATAAGGAATTTCTAGTTAATGCTTCCTACTTCTTTCAACGTTAATTGCAGTTATAGGAAGAGATATACTTGTTATCATTTCAATCCTCTGAATTTGGCTGGAACTTGCTCCATGGCACATATACAAATGTTCTCTGTTACATGTGCTTCTCTGCTGCCACCTCGAGTGCATGTTGGAAATCATGCCTCAGTAAAGGTCAAAAGGAATATTTTGTTAGAGAGCATTGCTATAAACATTGATTCTAATTTGCTATTTCTGTGAAGTTTTTGTGTATCCTTAGTGGGTTTTTTTCTGAAAATCTCTCGGTTCATCTTGTTTTTCTTCTTTCCTTCCAAACATGATTTCAAAAAGCCTTTGAAAGTTCCCAAATTATACCAGGCACTGTGCTAGAAACTCAAGTCCCTGCACTCAATGACTTCCCATTCTACTCTTTTAACTTCTGTCTTTTGAAAATCTTTTATATAAATCTACTTCCTGTGTTGTAAAAAGCATTTGCTTCGATTTGACTAGTATGATGAATTTTAAAAGCTATTTATTATAAAAAAAAGGTATTCTTATTGCAGAAGTGCAAGAAAAAAGATCTCAAAAACAACAAAAAAAATTTTCATAGACACATGTATACTGTTAATATTAGGACATTTTCTATTCATATTCCTTGTGTACCTATTATATTTCTTTATGTATATATACTCAGGTACATTGGGTGTGTGTACATCTCTGTGCATAGATGTGCATTGCACATGAGCATATCTCTCTGTGTCCACAGAGTCTGTCATTTGTGGATATCTGTGTATGTATGCAAATGACTATTTGTTCATTCAATGAGGAAATGCTTATTGTATTTCTATTATGTGCCAGGGACTGTGCTTGACACTGGTTGCCTATCATGAATGAGACAGTCTCACTTTCTGTCTTTACAAATACGACACTGTAATGGGGTAGACAGAAAGAGAAAAATATACATAAATAAAATAATCATAAGTTTAACAAGCACTGAATTTGGTAGTTCAATATCTTTGGTGTCAGTTATGATTTATTGTGGTGAGGTTCAGTATATCAGTTTCTCAGAAGGCAGAGCTGAGACATAAGTCTCGGTTTTTCAGCAATGCATGTTCTCAGGTATAAAATGGAGAAAATATAGAAGTAATGAAACAAAGACCCTGGGAGGTGTTCTGTGAGCAAAAAAACCTAGCTTGTATGTAGTGACCAATGCTCAGTTAAATTAATGATGTCCAAAACTTTGGAGGTCTCTCAGTCTGGATTGCTGTCACGGCACAAGAGAAAGTGCATGTTAGGAAAGGGGTCACTTTGTGCTAAACAATTAGAAATACTGATTATGCCCTTGAATTTCAAGAGCTAATAAAAGTCTTCTGGTGTTGGCACCACAACAGAATAGATTATCATTTTATTTTTTAATTACCTCCAGTTTTCTATAGTAAATTTATTCACCAAATAACAATGACTTTCTCTCTCTAGAGAGCTCAGTAGTTAAAGCATCACACCCATATTCTAATATCATAGGTTTGCTCCTGCGTCAAGGCACATACAAAAACAGATTGATGTTTCTGACTGTCTGTCTTTTTTCCCCTTTATCCTGCCTCTAACTTAAATAAATATATAAAACAAAAAATGAGAATGGCTTTTTATTTCTTGGTTTTGCAGCTTAAATTGCATAGAAGAATAAATTATGTTTTACAAAATCTCACCCCAAGAGGAAATAAATGGTAACTTTGTAAAGTACCATATTTTCCCATGTATAAGAAGCCTCCCTATATAAGACGCACCTTATTGTGAAGGCTCAAAGTTTGAGTAAATGATAACAAATGCGAGTAAATTAGAAATGCAAGGAAAAAATACTACAACCATTGTATAAGACGCACCCAGTTTTCTAACCCCACATTTTTCAAAAAAGATGAGTCTTATACATGGAGAAATATGGTATACACCCTCCAAATGTCTCTGTGAACATTTGCTTTGTTCTTTTTTTTTTTTTAAACAGAGACAGGTAGTGAGTTAGAGAGGTATAGATAGGGACAAACAAACAGAAATGGAGAGTTTTTATTATGTGCCAGGTCACAGATCTATCATCAGTGTTTCGTTGTGACCCCCTTACGTGTTCATTGACTCCTGTCTCATATGTGCCTTGACAAGGGGGCTACAGTTGAAGGAGTGACCGCTAGCTCGAGCAAGCGACTTTGTGCACAAGCTGCTGAGCTTTGCTCAAACCACATGAGCCCATGCTCAAGATGGCACCTTGGGATTTCAAACCTCCGTCCACCACATTCCAGTCAATTGCTCTAACCACTGCACCTTCACCTGCTCACGTTGTGAACATTTTTTCTCTTAATTTCTCTGAACTTTAATTAGTATCCTGGTTCTTAGTACGGGTGGAAAGGCTGTGTGTTTTAAGGTTTTCTTGCCCTAAAATAGATTCTTCACTACATTTTTCCATAGGTTTCCTTATATAGTGTTTATTTCCATTAATTTTAAGGTATTTTGCAACTTAAATTGTGAGTTTGAGCAGAAAGAGGTTATTTGGGAGTTATTTCCTTACCTTCAAAAAAAAGATTTTTAGTTAATTTGTATCAATGCTTACGATATTCAGTGTGAGGACAACAAGAAACATGCTTTATATCATTTCTAAGGTTAGAGGTAGTAGAAACTTGCTTGAAACAACATACAGGATGATCTCTGGTAAATGTTTTCCAAGTGCGCTTTCCTGCTGCCACCCCTTGTGCACCATGGGAATAACAGCTCAGATCAGTTCATCTGCATAAATACTTCAGTTGGGTGTTGTGTGTTATCTATCAATTTTGAATCCAAGGATATCTATAAGAAAATTTTATAACTTGTAAAAATGACGAATTTCTAGTTACAGCTACTACTTCTTTCAACGTCAATTGTCGTGAAAGCAAGAATTATTCTTGGTATCATTTAAGTCTTTTGATTTTTAATGAAACTCGCTGCATATCACATACAATAATGGTCTCTGTGACATGTGCTTTTCGGCTGCCACCTCGTGTGCATCTTCAGAATCAATTCTCAGTACAGGTCCAAAGAAATAGTTTGGTACAGAGCATTTTCTATAAACGTTGATTCCAATTTGCCATTTCTGTAAAGGTTTTGTGTATCCCTAGTGATTTCTTTTCTGAAAATCTCCCGGTTCAAATTATTTTCCTTCTTTACTTACAGCCATGCTTTCATAAAGCTTTTGAAAGTGCCCATCATATACCAGGAACTGTGCCAGGAACTCTTGTCCCTGTACTCAATGACTTCCCATTCTACTCTTTTAACTTCTGTCTTTCAAACTTCTTTTACATATTTCAACATTGTAATAGGGTAGACAGAAAGCGGAAAATATACATAAATAAAATAAACATAAGTTTAACAAGCACTTAATTTGGTAGTGCAACATCTTTTTTGTCAGTTATGATTTATTGTGGTGAGGTTCAGTATATCAGTTTCTCAGAAGGCAGAGCTGAGACATAAGCCTCGGTTTCTCAGCAATGCATGTTCTCAGGTATAAAACAAAGAAAATATAAAAGTAATAAAACAAAGACCCTGGGGGGTGTTCTGTGAGCAAAAGAACCTAGCTTCTGGTAGTGACCAATGCTTAGTTAAATTAATGATGTCCAAATCTTAGGAGGTCTCTCATGCTGCATTGCTCCCATGGCACAAGAGAAAGTGCATGTTAGGAAAAGGGTCACTTTGTGCTAAATAATTAGAAATACTGATTATGCCCTTGAATTTCAAGAGCAAATTTATACTTCTGGTGTTGGCACCACAACAGACTAGATTATCATTTTATATTTAGTTACCTCTGGTTTTGCCTAGTAAATTTTTTTCACCCAAAGAAATGGTTTGCTCTCACCAGAGACCTCAGTATTTAAAGCATCATACCCATATAGTAATATCATAGGCTTGCTCCTGCGTCAAGGTACAAACAAAAACAGATTGATATTTCTGACTGTCTGTCTGTCTTTTCCCCACTTTATCCTGCCTCTTACATGAATAAATATTTAAAAAAATGAGCATGACTTTTTTGTTGTTCTTTTTGCAGCTTAAATTGCATAGAAGACTGAATTATGTTTTAGAAAATCTCACCCCAACAGGAAATAAATGGTAAGGTTGTAAAGTACCATATTTCCCTATGTATAAGAAACTTCCCTGTATAAGACGCAGCTTATTTGGGGGCTCAAAGTTTGAGTAAATGATAGTAAATGCAGATAAATGAGAAATGCAAGTAAAAAATTCTACAACCACTGTATAAGACACACTCAGTTTTCTAACCCAACATTTTTCAAAACAGATGAGTCTCATTCATGGGAAAGTATGATATACACCTACCAAATGTCTCTGTGAACATTTCTTTTTATCTTTTTTTTTCCAGAGACAGGGAGAGAGTCAGAGAGAGGGATAGATAGGGACAGACAAACAGAGAGAGAGTTCTTATTATCTGCTAGGTCACAGATCAATCATCAATTTTTCTTTGTGAACCCTTATTTCTTCATTGACTCCTGTCTCATATGTGCCTTGACCACAGGGCTATATCTCATAGAGTGACTGCTTGCTCTAGACAGGAACCTTGGGCTCAAGATGGTGAACTTTGCTCAAACCATATGAGCCCATGCTCAAGACGGCACCCTTGGGATCTCAAACCTGAGTACACCACATTTCAGTCAATTGCTCTAACCACTGCACCATCGCCTGCTCACGCTGTGAACATATTTTCTTTTACTTTCTCTGGATTTTATTTAGTATCCTGGTTATTAGCACGGGTGGAAAGACTGTGTGTTCTAAGGTTTTCTTGCCCTAAAATAGATCCATCACCACAATTTTTATAGGTTTCTTTACGTAGATTTATTTCCGTTAATTTTAAGGTATTTTGCAACTTGAATTGTGATTTTGAGCTGAAAGGGGTTATTTAGGAGTCAATTTCCTTACCTTCAAAAAAGGGATTTTTAGTTAGTTTGTATTACTCTTTACTATATTAAGTGTGAGGACAACAAGAAACATGCTTTATATCATTTCTAAGGTTAAAGGTAGTAGAAACTTGCTTGAAACAACATACAAGATTATCTGTGGTAAATGTTTTCCAAGTGTGCTTCCCTGCTGCCACCTCGTGTGCACCTTGGGAATAACAGTTCAGATCAGTTCGTCTGGATAAATACATCAGTTGGGTGTTGTGCATTATCTATCAATGTTGAATCCAAGGCTATCTATAAGAAAGTTTTATAACTTGTAAATATAATGAATTTCTAGTTACAGCTACTACTTCTTTCAATGTTAATTGTCGTGAAAGCAAGAATTATTATTGGTATCATTTCAATCATCGAATTTTGGCTGGAACTTGCTCCATAGCACATACAATAATGGTCTCTGTTACATGTGCTTCTCTGCTGCCACCTCGTGTGCATCTTGGGAATCAAGGCTCAGTACATTTCCAAAGGAATAGTTTGGTACAGAGCATTTTTTATAAACGTTGATTTCAATTTGCCGTTTCTGGAAAGGTTTTGTGTATCCTTAGTGGTTTGTTTTCTGAAAAACTCTTGGTTCAACATATTGTTCTTCTTTACTTCTAGCCATTCTTTCATAAAGCCTTTGAAAGTGCCCATCATATACCAGGCACTGTGCCAGGAACTATTGTCTTTGTACTCAATGACTTCCCATTCTACTCTTTTAACTTCTGTCTTTCAAACTTCTTTTACATATTTCAACTTCGTGTTTTGTAAAATAGGGTGTGCTTTGATTTGACAAGTATGTTGTATTTTAACACCTTCTTTATTATAAAAAAGTATTCTTATAGCAGAAGTGCAAGAAAAATGATCTGAAAAACAAAAACAACAAATTTTCATACAACGATATCTACTGTTAATATTAGGACATTTTCTTTCCATATTCTTTGTGTACGTATTTTATTTCTGTATGTATATATACTCAGGTACATTGGGTGTGTGTACATCTGTGTGCATAAATGTGCATTGCACATGAGCATATCTCTCTGTGTCAACAGTATCTGTCCTTTGTGGATATCTGTGTACATATGCAAATGATTATTTATTCATTCATTCAGGAAACACTTATTGTATTTGATTAATTGCCAGGGACTGTGCTCCACACTGGTTGCCTATATTGAATGAGACAGCCTCACTTTCTGTCTTTATAAATACCACATTGTAATAGGGTAGACAGAAAGCAGAAAATATACATAAATAAAATAAACATAAGTTTAACAAGCACTTAATTTGGTAGTGCAACATCTTTTTTGTCAGTTATGATTTATTGTGGTGATGTTCAGTATATCAGTTTCTCAGAAGGCAGAGCTGAGACATAAGCCTCGTTTTCTCAGCAATGCGTGTTCTCAGGTATAAAACGGAGAAAATATAGAAGTAATGAATCAAAGACCCTGGGGGGTGTTCTGTGAGCAAAAGAACCTAGCTTTTATGTAGTGACCAATGCTTAGTTAAATTAATGATGTCCAAAGCTTAGGAGGTCTCTCACTCTGCATTGCTGCCATGGCACAAGAGAAATTGCATGTTAGGAAAAGGGTCAATTTGTGCTAAATAATTAGAAATACTTATTATGCCTTTGAATTTCAAGAGCAAATAAAAGTCTTCTGGTGTTGGCACCACAACAGACTAGATTATCATTTTATATTTAGTTACCTCTGATTTTGCCTAGTAAATTTTTTTCACCCAAAGAAATGGTTTGCTCTCACCAGAGACCTCAGTATTTAAAGCATCAATCACATACGGTAATATCATAGGCTTGCTTCTGCATCAAGGTACATACAAATACAGATTGATTTTTCGGACTGTCTGTCTGTCTTTTCCCCACTTTATCCTGCCTCTTACTTGAATAAATATATTTTAAAAATGACCATGGCTTTTTTGTTGTTGTTTTGCAGCTTAAATTGCATAGAAGACTGAATTATGTTTTACAAAATCTCACCCCAACAGGAAATAAATGGTAAGGTTGTAAAGTACCATATTTCCCTATGTATAAGTAGCTTCCCTGTATAAGACGCACCTTATTTGGGGGCTCAAAGTTTGAGTAAATGATAGCAAATGCAGATAAACAAGAAATGCAAGTAAAAAATTCTACAACCACTGTATAAGACGCACCCAGTTTTCTAACCCCACATTTTTCAAAACAGATGAGTCTCATTCATGGGAAAGTATGATATACACCCACCAAATGTGTCTGTGAACATTTCTTTTTATCTTTTTTTTTCCAGAGACAGGGAGAGAGTCAGAGAGAGGGATAGATAGGGACAGACAAACAGAGAGAGAGTTCTTATTATGTGCCAGGTCACAGATCAATCATCAGTTTTTCGTTGTGACCCCTTATTTGTTCATTGACTCCTGTCTCATATGTGCCTTGACCACGGGGCTATATCTCATAGAGTGACTGCTTGCTCTAGACAGGAACCTTGGGCTCAAGACGGTGAGCTTTGCTCAAACCACATGAGCCCATGCTCAAGACGGCACCCTTGGGATCTCAAACCTGAGTCCACCACATTTCAGTCAATTGCTCTAACCACTGCACCATCGCCTGCTCACGCTGTGAACATTTTTTCTTTTACTTTCTCTGGATTTTATTTAGTATCCTGGTTATTAGCACGGGTGGAAAGACTGTGTGTTCGAAGGTTTTCTTGCCCTTAAATAGATCCATCACTACATTTTTTATAGGTTTCCTTACGTAGTTTTTATTTCCATTAATTTTAAGGTATTTTTCAACTTCAATTGTGATTTCGAGCCAAAAGAAGTTATTTAGGAGTCAATTTCCTTACCTTCAAAAAAGGGATTTTTAGTTAGTTTGTATTACTCTTTACTATATTAAGTGTGAGGACAACAAGAAACATGCTTTAAATCATTTCTAAGGTTAAAGGTAGTAGAAACTTGCTTGAAACAACATACAATATTATCTGTGGTAAATGTTATTCCAAGTGCGCTTCCCTGCTGCCACTTCATGTGCACCTTGGGAATAACAGTTCAGATCAGTTCGTCTGGATAAATACATCAGTTGGGTGTTGTGCGTTATCTATCAATGTTGAATCGAAGGCTATCTATAAGAAAGTTTTATAACTTGTAAATATAAAGAATTTCTAGTTACAGCTACTACTTCTTTCAATGTTAATTGTCATGAAAGCAAGAATTATTCTTGGGACTCTTCAACCAAGGAACCCTGAAGAAGCCCCACAGAGACTGGTAGGAAAAGCGGAAACACGGAAATGGCTGCCAAGCTTCTCAGAGCGAAGGGCAGCAGGGAGAGACTCGCGTGGCGGGAAGTGAGTTTAGCAGAGGGAAAAGGGTCCTGAGCCCCAGGAACAAAGACCCAGCCTGCAGCCCCAGATCCCAGAAGAGGCGTAAGGACAGTATTTAGCTGGAAACAGGTCAGGATACTGTTTGTGAGAGAGTCTGATTTGTCAGACCCAGGATCCTTCTTAAAAGGACCGCGCAGAACATCTCTCTCAAAAACTATCACCTGGGGCTCCTGGGCATGGGGGAGAGAGGAGAAAACCACAGTAACAGGAAGAGAGTGTAATCTAGGAGGCATAGGGAGAAACATTTTGGGAGATAGCCACCCTAACCCCGGGGACGAGTCACTCCCCAAAGCTGAAGTGAATATTTCCCCCAGAAACAGCAATACCAGCAAAGGGAAGCAGGAGAGCAGCCAAACAAGCTCCCCTGCAGCATTCAGAGCAGAGTCGCATAGAAGGAGGTAGCTTTCAGGTCTACAGTAGTGAGTCTTAGGGTCCGAGCTGCAATGCCCCCACCCACGCGGCTGAGGGCACACCGGAGAGCGGGCAGCAGGGGCAGACAAAAGTGCAGTTCTTCTGGCAGGGGCAGAAGCTGGCTGGCCACGACTGAGCTCAGGTGTGAGCTCAATCTTGCCCTGCTGTGCAGAAGGGGGCGTGGAAAAGCAGTCAAGCTCAGCTGCCGGCAGCCTATAATCTAGCCTCCAGGAGAAGGGCAGAAACCTCGGAAAGGGTAGAAACCAGCCCTGGAGCAAGGGCAGAGGAGCACAGCCCTGACCTGCCCGTGCAACCCAGGCTTGCAGTCTGACTTGGTAGCCGGCTCCTCCCGCGGGTGTGGAGCCAAAAGCCCAGACGAGGTAGAGTTCTACTCTGGAGCTGAGCTTGGGCACACAGCCCTGCCCGATGGTAGAACCAAGGCTAGCAGCTGTTCCTTGAGTGGGATCATCCTGCAAAGGCAGTGCGAAAGCTTGGAAACAGGCGGATACCCGCAGCTGAGCAAAGGTGCTCGCCAGTGCCCTCAGGACTGAGCATAACAGCACACACAGGGGCGGGGCAAAGGCCAAGTCCACCAACCCTTGCGCACCCGAGCACGTGATCACAGCCACTCCCGTGAAGAGAAAATGCGGAGGCAGAGAAATACAACACAAATAAACCAAGAGAAATCCACAGAAAAGTACCTAAGTGAGTCAGGTATAACCAAATTACCAGATGCAGAGTTTAACATAATGATTGTTAGGATGCTGAAAGATATTAGAACAACCATAGATGGCCAGTATAAAAACCTAAATAAAGAGATAACAAACATAAAAAAGGACATTGAAATAATAAAAAAGAATCAGACAGAAATGACAAATACAATATCTGAAATAAAGAATACAATGGAAGGAATTAAAAGCAGGATGGATGAAGCAGAGAATCAAATCAGTGAGCTAGAGGACACAATAAATAAAGGCACGGAAGCAGAGCAGAAAAAATAAAAGAGACTCAAAAAGTCTGAGGAAACTCTAAGAGACCTCTGTGACAACATGATGAGAAATAACATCCGCATCATAAGGGTTCCTGAAGAAGAAGAGAAAGAACAAGGGATAGAGACCTTGTTCAAACATATTATAGCGGAAAACTTCCCCCAATTAAGGCAGGAAAACATTTCACATGTTCAGAAAGCACAGAGAACACCATTAAGGAGAAACCCAAAGAAACCAACACCAAGACACATCATAATTAAATTACCAAAGCTAAACAATAAAGAGAAAATATTAAAAGCTGCTAGAGAAAAAAAGACTATCACCTACAAAGGAGCCCCCATAAGGATGACTTCTGACTTCTCAACAGAAACACTTGAGGCCAGAAGGGAATGGCAAGAAATATTCAAAGTAATGCAGAACAAGAACCTACAACCAAGACTACTTTATCCAGCAAGGCTATCATTTAAAATTGAAGGAGAAATAAAAAGCTTTTCAGAAAAAAAAAACTCAAGGAATTCACTGCAACCAAACCAAGGCTGCAAGAAATGCTAAGGGACCTGTTGTAAACAGATCAAAAGAAAAAAAGAATATAGCAAAAGAGAAAAACAGTTTTAAAGAAAAAAAATGGCAATAAACAATTACATATCAGTAATAACCTTAAATGTTAATGAATTAAATGATCCAATCAAGAGACATAGGGTAGCTGCGTGGATAAGAAAACAGGACCCATGCATATGCTGTCTACAAGAGACACACCTTAAATCAAAAGATGCACACAGACTGAAGATAAAAGGATGGAAAAAAAATATTTCATGCAAATGGAAATGAAGAAAAAGCTGGGGTAGCAATACTTATATCAGACAAAATGGACTTGAATATAAAGACCATATTTAGAGATAAAGAAGGTCACTACATAATGATAAAGGGTGCAATCCAAAAGGAAGATATAACCATTATAAATATCTACACACCTTATATAGGAGCACCTAAATATATAAAGCAGACTTTGATAGACTTAAAGGGCGAGATCAACAGCAATACTATAATAGTAGGGGATTTCAATACCCCATTAACATCATTAGATAGATCCTCAAGAAAGAAAATTAACAAAGAAACAGCAGACTTAAAGGACATATTAGATCAACTCGACTTAATAGATATCTTCAGAACCTTTCACCCTAAAACAGCAGAATATACATTCTTTTCAAGCACTCATGCTACATTCTCTAGAATAGACCACATATTAGAGCACAAAAGCAGGTTCAACAAATTTAAGAAGATTGAAATCATATCGAGCACTTTCTCTGATCACAATGGCATTAAACTAGAAATCAACCACAATAGAAAAATTGAAAAACATTCAAACACTTGGAAACTAAATAGCACGTTATTAAACAATGAATGGGTTAACATTGAGATAAAAGAAGAAATTAAAAAATTCCTAGAAACAAAACGATAATGAGCATACATCAACTCAAAATTTATGGGACCCAGCAAAAGCAGTCCTGAGAGGGAAGTTTATAGCATTACAGGCATACCTCAAGAAGCTAGAAAAAGCTCAAATAAACAACTTAACCCGGCATCTAAAAGAACTAGAAAAAGAACAGCAAGTAAAGCCCAGAGGTAGTAGAAGGATAGAAATAATAAAGATCAGAGCAGAAATAAATGACATAGAGGCTAAAGAAACAATACAGAGGATCAATGAAACCAGGAGCTGGTTCTTTGAAAAGGTAAACAAGATCGATGAACCTTTAACAAGACTCACCGAGAAAAAAAGAGAGAGGACTCAAATAAATAAAATTAGAAACGAGAGTGGAGAAATAACAACTGACACAACAGAAATACAAAATATTGTAAGAAAATACTATAAAGAATTGTACGCCAAAAAACTAGACAACCTAGATAAAATGGAAAAATTCCTTGATTTGTATAATCTTCCAAAAATCAATCTGGAAGAATCAAAAAACCTAAACAAACCAATTACAACAAATGAGATTGAAACAGCTATCAAAAAACTCCCAAAAAAGAAAAGTCCTGGGCCTGATGGCTTCACAAGTGAATTCTACCAAATATTCAAAGAAGAACTAACTCCTATCCTTCCCAAGCTATTTCAAAAAATTCAAGAGGAAGGAAGACTTCCAAACTCCTTTTATGAGGCGAGCATAATTCTGATTCCAAAACCAGGCAAAGACAACACAAATAAAGAAAATTATAGGCCAATATCCCTGATGAACTTAGATGCAAAAATCCTCAACAAAATATTAGCAAATCAGATCCAGCAATATATAGAAAAAATCATACACCATGATCAAGTAGGATTTATTCTTGGGAGGCAAGGCTAGTACAATATTGCAAATCAATCAATGTGATTCATCACATAAACAAAAGAAAGGAGAAAAACCACATGATAATTTCAATAGATGCAGAAAAAGCATTTGATAAAGTCCAGCACCCATTCATGATCAAAACTCTCAGCAAAGTGGGAATACAGGGAACATACCTCAACATGATAAAGGCCATCTATGACAAACCCACAGCCAACATCATACTCAATGGGCAAAAATTAAAAGCAATCCCCTTAAGATCAGGAACAAGGCAGGGGTGCCCCCTTTCACCACTCTTATTCAACATAGTTCTGGAAGTTCTAGCCACAGCAATCAGACAAGAAAAAGAAATAAAAGGCATCCAAATTGGAAAAGAAGAAGTAAAACTATCATTATTTGCAGATGACATGATATTGTACATAGAAAACCCTAAAGTCTCAGTCAAAAAACTACTAGACCTGATAAATAAATTTGGCAAGGTGGCAGGATATAAAATCAATACTCAGAAATCAGAGGCATTTTTATACACTAATAATGAACTGTCAGAAAGAGAAATCAGGGAATCAATCCCCTTTACCATTGCAACCAAAAAAATAAAGTACCTAGGAATAAATCTAACCAAAGAGATTAAAGACTTGTACTCGGAAAACTATAAAACATTGATAAAAGAAATCAGGGAAGATACAAATAAGTGGAGGCATATACCGTGCTCATGGTTAGGAAGAATAAACATCATTAAAATGTCTATATTACCCAAAGCAATTTATAAATTCAATGCAATACCGATTAAAATACCAATGACTTACTTCAAAGACATAGAACACATATTCCAAAAATTTATATGGAACCAAAAAAGAACACGAATAGCCTCAGCAATCCTGAAAAGGAAGAAAAAAGCGGGAGGTATCACACTTCCAGATATCAAGTTATATTATAAGGCCATTGTACTCAAAACAGCATGGTACTGGCATAAGAACAGGCACATAGATCAATGGAACAGAACAGAGAACTCAGAAATAAACCCACAGCTCTATAGACAACTGATATTTGACAAAGGAGGTAAGACAATACATTGGAGTAAAGACAGCCTCTTCAACAAATGGTGTTGGGAAAACTGGACAGCTACCTGCAAAAAAATGAAACTAGACCACCAACTTACACCACTCACAAAAATAAACTCAAAATGGATAAAAGACTTGAATGTAAGCCGTGAAACCATAAGCATCTTAGAAGAAAACATAGGCAGTAAGCTCTCTGACATCTCTCGCAGCAACATATTTGCTGATTTGTCTCCACAGGCAAGTGAAATAAAAGACAGAATCAACAAATGGGACTTTATCAAACTAAAAAGCTTCTGCACAGCTAAAGACAATAAGAACAGAATAAAAAGACAAACTACACAATGGGAGAATATATTTGACATAGCGTCTGATAAGGGGTTAATAACCAAAATTTATAAAGAACTTATAAAACTTAATACCAGGAAGACAAACAATCCAATCCAAAAATGAACAAAAGAAATGAATAGACATTTGTCCAAAGAGGACACACAGATGGCCAACAGGCATATGAAAAAATGTTCAACCTCACTAATGATTAGAGAAATGCAAATTAAAACCACAATGAGATATCACCTCACACCAGTCAGAATGGCGCTCATCAATAAAACAACACAGAATAAGTGCTGGCGAGGATGTGGAGAAAAGGGAACCCTCCTGCACTGCTGGTGGGAAAGCAGACTGGTGCAACCACTGTGGAAAACAGTATGGAGATTCCTCAAGAAATTAAAAATCAAACTGCCTTTTGACCCAGCTATACCACTGTTAGGAATATACCCCAAGAACACCATAGCACTGTTTGAAAAGAAGAAATGCACCCCCATGTTTATGGCAGCATTGTTCACAATAGCAAAGATTTGGAAACAGCCCAAGTGTCCATCAGTGGACGAGTGGATTAAAAAGCTTTGGTATATATATACTATGGAATACTACTCAGCCATAAGAAATGATGACATAGGATCTTTTACAACAACATGGATGGTCCTTAATAACATTAGACTGAGTGAAAGAAGTAAATCAGAAAAAACTAAGAACTATATGTTTCCATACATAGGTGGGACATAAAGATGAGATTCAGAGACATGAACAACAGTGTTGGGGTTACAGGGTGTGGTTAGGAGAGGGAGGGAGTTGGGGGAAGGGAGGGGCACAAAGATCATGGCTTTTCAGCATTTGCCATTTTCCCCTCTTAATCTATAGACAGACAGCAAATATTTACGTATGGTGTTCCCACAATAAAGACTGCTGTCTTAGGGACAAATGCTGATAAAACTTTTTCAGCAGTTCCTCCTTCTTCAAAGACTTATATGTCAACATAGAGCTCCATGTTTCATAGGACATACTCAAGCTCACTCCATGCTCGCTGGAGCTTTAGCACAAGGGAATGCCTCCCCCCCCCTTTTTTATTATTTTTTCTTTTATTTATTTATTTTTTGTATTTTTCTGAGGATGGGGATAGAGAGGCAGTCAGACAGACTCCTGCATGCGCCTGACTGGGATCCACCTGGCATGCCTACCAGGGGGGAATGCTCTGCCTATCTGGGGTGTTGCTCTGTTACAACCAGAGCCATTCTAGCGACTGGGGAGGAGGCCATGGGGCCATCCTTAGTGCCCAGGGTGGCTTTGCTCTGGTCGAGCCTTGGCTGAGGGTGGGAGGAAAGAGACAAAGAGGAAGGAGAGGGGGAGGGGTGGAGAGGTAGATGGGCACTTCTCCTGTGTGCTCTGGCCAGGAATTGAACCCGGGAATCCTGCACACCAGGCCAATGACTCCGACGGGTCTACCATATCATGCTTTTTACTTAAAAAAAAATTACATTTCTTTTAATGCTGATGAACAGGAGACACCAAATCTTTTTCGCCTGCAAACTACTACCTTCTTTATTAGATCTAGATAATAACACTGTTCTGTCTTTTTGCCAAATATATCCAGATATATGGAAAAGATTTATATAGGCGGATGGGGATCCTCAAACCCCTCAACGAGATCTTTTGAGAATGGCTTTTAAGATACCTAGTGGCAGAAAAAGCCCAATAGAGATCAGGGGAACTACCAGCTTTTAGGATACACCCTTAAAGGCTCCAATGCCCCAAAGGGTTCTCATAGGATGCCATCTGGGTCCTGCTTCAATAGTGGAAAGGAAGGTCATTGAGCTAAAGCCTGCCAGGCTTACATGCCTCTGCTGTGAGGAAACAGGTACACTGGAAGGTGAGCATCCCCCTCGCTCCTCTAAGGGAGGGTTCAGTCTCTTCCAGCCCTGCTCCAGCCACCTATGACCTAACCTTGCCCAGAAAGCTGGGGCTTGCCACTGAAGGCTGAAGGTGCCCAGGGCCGTCGGCCCCATCTACGACACTGTGGACGAGCCTATGGTATTTCTTCCAAGATGCAGGTAAACTGATCTCATTCGCACAAGGGCCACTTAACTATGTTTTGCCTGAATAGTCAGGTTTTTTATTCTTCCTCAAAGATCTCTGTTGTGGGTGTTGATAGTCCTATTTTCTGCTGCTTTGCTTAATATATAGTGTTTCCTTTATTCCTCCTACCTCAATGCCCCACTCATATTTCAGGCTGGGACCTACTCCTAATTTAGAGCTCTCTTTCCTCCTTTTGCCAACTTGTATTATGAATTTACCTTTGCCACCCAGCTTAGTGTATCCCAAGGTTCTCTTTACCAGGCCACAGTCATAAAGCTCCAGGGAAAAGCAACCTGTTCTCAATGCTCCAGGCAGAGGAGAACAGAAGCTCCATATCCACGCATGCTGAAAATGGCTTTTTCCAGTCTACCTGAATCATTATGAGCTAGAAGCAGCGGTCATTGGGACTTGGACATGAGCTGCAAAATATAGAATGGTGACAACTATTCCAGTGCCATGCGGACTTTTCCTGTGGGGAACTTTCCTGGACTCCTGCTCCCTGTAACAGCTCCTAACAGACTGAACTGTGGTTGGTTTGCATTTTTCAGGGATTTTGCATGGTGATGGGGCCAACTTGGACTTGGTGAACATGTTATGGACACTACTCTTTTATGGATTCTTGCTGTATTGACCAAGAGTTTCCTTAAAGGTTTTTAATCACTGTAAAAAGAAATAAAGGACTGGATGAAGAAGACGGGGCACAAATACACCATGGTATACTATTCAGCTAGGAGAAATGATGACATCGAATCACTTGCAGTGGAATGGTGGAGACTTGGTAGCATTGTGTGGGTTGAAATGGGCGAATCAGAAAAAAACAGGAACTGCAAGATTCTATACATTGGTGGGACATAGAAACGAGACAAAGAGGCATGGACGGGAGTGTGGTGGTTACAGGGGGTGGGGGGAGGGAAGGAGGGAGAGGGGGAGGGAGAGGGGTACAGAGAGAACTGGATGGAGGGTGGCAAAGGACGATCTTTCTTCGGGTGATGGGTATGCAACAGAACTAAATGACAAGATAACATGGAAATGTTTTCTTTGAATGTATGTACCCTGATTTATTGATGTCACCTCATTAAAACAAAAATTAATTAAAAAAAAACAAAAAAAACAATTATTCTTGGTATCATTTCAATCATCGAATTTTGGCTGGAACTTGCTCCATAGCACATACAATAATGGTCTCTGTTACATGTGCTTCTCTGATGCCACCTTGTGTGCATCTTGGGAATCAAGGCTCAGTACAGGTCCAAAGGAATAGTTTGGTAGAGAGCATTTTATATAAACGGTGATTTCAATTTGCTGTTTCTGGAAAGGTTTTGTGTATCCTTAGTGGTTTGTTTTCTGAAAAACTCTTGGTTCAACATATTTTTCTTCTTTACTTCCATCCATGCTTTCATAAAGCCTTTGAAAGTGCCCATCCTATACCAGGCACTGTGCTAGGAACTCTTGTCCCCGTATTCAATGACTTCCCATTCTACTCTTTTAACTTCTGTCTTTCGAACTTCTTTTACATATTTCAACTTTGTGTTTTGTAAAATAGGGTGTGCTTTGATCTGAAAAGTATGTTGTATTTTAACACCTTCTTTATTATAAAAAAGTATTCTTATAGCAGAAGTGCAAGAAAAATGATCTGAAAAACAAAAACAACAAATTTTCATACAACTATATCTACTGTTAATATTAGGACATTTTCTTTCCATATTCTTTGTGTACGTATTATATTTCTGTATGTATATATACTCAGGTACATTGGGTGTGTGTACATCTGTGTGCATAAATGTGCATTGCACATGAGAATAACTCTCTGGGTCAACAGTGTCTGTCATTTGTGGATACCAGTGTACATATGCAAATGATTATTTATTTGTACATTCAGGAAACACTTATTGTATTTGATTAATTGCTTTCATATAGCCTTTGAATGTACCCATCATGTACCAGGCACTGTGCTAGGAACTGTATGAGTAGTTGGTGCACTCAATGTCTTCCCAGTCTACTATTTTTACTTCTGCTTTTGGACTCCTTTATTTAAATCTTCTTAATGTATAATAAAATAAGATGTGCTTTGATTTGAAAAGTATGTTGAATGCAACTGCTTTTTTATTATAAAAACTGTATTCTTATTGCAGAAGTGCAAGAAAAATTAAATAGAATACAAAACAACAAATTTTCATCCAGAAATAACTACTGTTAATATTATGACATTATCTTTTCATATTCTTAGTGTACCTATTATATTTGTATATCTATATGTACTAAGGTACATTGGGTGTGCATACATCTGTGTGTATAAATTTGCATTGCATATGAGCATATCTCTCTGGGTCCACAGTTTCTATCATTTGTGGATACCTGTGTATGCATGCAAATTACTATTTATTGTTTCATTCATTAAACACTTATTGTATATCTATTATGTTCCAGGCACTGTGGTCTACACTGGTTGCCTATAGTGAAAGAGACAGACTGTCTATATGAATAATACACTGTCATGCTGTAGACAGAGGAAGAAAAATGTACATAAATAAAATAATTATAAGTTGTGACAAGCACTGGATATAGTAGTGCAATGTCTTGTTCCCAGTTTTCATTGATCATGGCGATGTTCAGTATATCAGTTTCTCGAAAGGCAGATCTGAGACCTAAGTCTCAGTTCTTCAGCAATGCGTTTTCTCAGCTATAAAACTGAGAAAATTCTCAAGCGCTGAAACAAAGACCCTGGAAGGTGTTCTGAGAGGAAAAGGACCTAGCTTCTATGTAATGACCAAAGCTCAGTTAAATTAATGATGTCCAAAGCCTAGGAGGTCTCTCAGTCGGAATTGCTGCCATGGCACAATAGAAAGAGCATGTTAGGAAAGGGGTCACTTTGTGCTAAACAATTAGAAATACTGATTATGCCCTTGATTTTCAAGAGCAAATTAAAATCTTCTATTGTTGGCACCACAACAGACTAGATTTTCATTTTATTTTTAATTACAGCTCGTTTTCTATAGTAAATTTTTCTCTGAAAGACAATGGCTTGCTCTCACGAGAGATCAGTAGTTAAAGCATCACACTCATATGCTAATATCATAGGTTTGCTCCTACATCAAGGCACATACAAAAACAGATTGATGTTTCTGACTGTCTGTCTCTCTTTCCCCCTCGTTATCTCGCATCAAACATGAATAAATATATAAAAGATAAAATGAGGATGGCTTTTTTGTTGTTGTTTTTGCAGATTACATTGCTTAGCAAAATTAATTATGTTTAACAAAATATTACCCCAAGAGGAAATAAATGGTAAGTTGTAAAGTACCATTTTTCCCCATGTATAAGAAGCTTCCCTGTATAAGATGCACCTTATTTGGGGGGCTCAAAGTTTGACTAAATGATAGCAAAAGGGAATATACGAGAAATGCAAGTAAAAAATTCTACAACCACAATATAAGACGCATCCAGTTTTTGAACCCCACATTTTTTTAAAAAGATGAGTCTTATTCATGGGAAAATATGATATACACCCACCAAATGTCTCTGTGAACATTTATTTCTTTATCCAGAGAAAGAGAGAGAATCAGAGAAAGGGACAGATAGGAATAGACAGACAGAGAGAGAGTTCTTATTATGTGCCAGGTCACTGATCATCATCAGTTTTTCGTTGTGATCCCTTACTTGTTCATTGACACCTGTCTCATATGTGCCTTAACCAGGGGGTATATCTCATAGAATGACCGCTTGCTCTAGAGAGCGACCTTGAGCTCAACATGGTGAGCTTTGCTCAAACCACATGAGCCCACGCTCAAGATGACACTCTTGGGATCTCAAACCTGAGTCCACCACATTCCAGGCAATTACACTAACCACTGCACCATCTCCTGCTCACGCTGTGAACATTTTTTCTTTTACATTCTCTGGATTTTATTTAGTATCCTGGTTCTTAGTACTGGTGGAAAGGCTCTGTGTTTTAAGGTTTTCTTGCCCTAAAATAGATTCATCACTACATTTTTCCATAGGTTTCCTTATGTAGTTTTTATTTCCTTTAATTTTAAGGTATTTTGCAACTTGAATTGTAATTTTTTGCGGAAAGAGGTAATTTAGGAGTTAATTTCGTTACATTTAAAAAAGGAATTTTTAGTTAATTTGTATTACTGTTTACTATATTAAGTGTGAGGACAATAAGAAACATGCTTTATTTTAGTTCTCAGGTTAGAGGTAGTAGAAACTTGCTTCAAATTACATACAGGATTATCTGTGGTAAACGTTTTCCAAGTGCGCTTCCCTGCTGCAACCTCATGTGCAACTTGGGAATAACAGCTCAGATCTGTTAATCTGGATAAATACATCAGTTGGGTGTTGTGCGTTATCTATCATTGTTGAATCCAAGGCTATGTATAAGAAAGTTATATAACTTGTAAATATAATGAATTTCTAGTTACAGTACAACTTCTTTCAACGTTAACTGTCGTGAAAGCAAGAATTATTCTTACTATAATTTCAATCATTTGATTTTAGCTGGAACTTGTCACATAGCACATACAATAATGGTCACTGTTACATGTGCTTCTCTGCTGCCACCTCGTGTGCATCTTGGGAATGAAGCCTCAGGACAGCTCCAAAAAAATAGTTTGGTACAGAGCATTTTCTATAAACTTTGATTCAAATTTGCCGTTTCTTTAAAGGGTTTGTTTATTCTTAGTGGTTTGTTTTCTGAAAATCTCTCGGTTCAAATTATTTTTCTTCTTTGCATCCAGCCATGCTTTCATAAAGCCTTTGAATGTGCCCATCATATAACTGGTACTGTGCTTGGAACTCTTGTCCCTGCACTCAATGACTTCCCATTCTATTTTTTTAACTTCTATCTTTTGAACTTCTTTTATATATATCAACATCTTGAATTGTAAAATAGGATGTGCTTTGATTTGACAAGTATGTTGAATTTTAACAGCTATATTATTATTAAAAATGTATTCTTATAGCAGAAGTGCAAGAAAAATGATCTCAGAAACAACAAAAAATTTTCATACACATATATATACTGTTAATATTAGGATATATTTTTCCATATTCTTTGTGTACGTATTATATTTCTGCATGTATATATACTCAGGTATATTGGTGTGTGTACATCTGTGTGCATAAATGTGCATTGCACATAAGCATATCTCTCTATGTCAACAGTGTCTGTGATTTGTGGATATCTGAGTACATATGCAACTGACTATTAATTCGTTCATTCAGGAAACACTTATTGTATTTGATTAATTGCCAGGGACTGTGCTCGACACTGTTTGCTTAAAGTGAATGAGACAGTCTCACTTTCTGTCTTTACAAACACTACACTGTAATGGGGTAGACAGAAAGATAAAAATATACATAAATAAAATAAACATAAGTTTAACAATCACTTAATTTGGTAGTGCAATATCTTTGGTGTCAGTTATGATTTATTGTGGTGAGGTTCAGTATATCAGTTTCTCAGAAGGCAAAGATGAGACATAAGTTTCAGATTTTCAGCAATGCATGTTCTCAGGTATAAAACGGAGAAAATATTGAAGTAATGAAAGAAAGACCCTGGGAGGTTTTCTGTGTGCAAAAGAACATAGCATCTATGTACTGAGCAATGCTCAGTTAAATTAATGATGTCCAAAGCTTAGCAGGTCTCTCAGTCTGGATTGCTGCCACAGCACAACAGAAAGTGCATGTACTGAAAGGGGTCACTTTGTGCTAAACAATTAGAAATACTGATTATGCCCTTGAAATTCAAGAGCAAATAAAAGTCTTCTGGTGTTGGCACCACAACAGACTATATTATCATTTAATTTTTCCATTACCTCTGGTTTTCTCTAGCAAATTTTTTCACCTAGAGACAATGGTTTGCTCTCACCAGAGAGCTCAGTAGTTAAAGCATCACACCCATACGTTAAAATTATAAGTTTGACCCAGCGTCAAGGCACATACAAAACAGATTGATGGTTCTGACTGTCTGTCTATTTTTCCCCCCTTTATTCTGCCTCTAACATGAATAAATATATAAAAGAAAAAATGAGAATGGCTTTTTTCTTGTTGTTGTTGCAGCTATAATTGCGTAGGAGAATGAATTATGTTTTACAAAATCTCACCCCAAGAGAAAATAAATTGTAAGGTTGTAAAGTACCATATTTCTTCATGTATAAGAAGTTTCACTGTATAAGACACACCTTATTTGGGGAAATCAAAGTTTGAATAAATGATAGCAAATGCGAATAAATGAGAAATGCAAGTAAAAAATTCTACAACCAGTGTATAAGACACACCCAGTTTTCAAAACCCACATTTTTCAAAAAAGATGAGTCTCATTCATGGGAAAATATGATATATACCCACCAAATGTCACTGTGAACATTTATTTTTTTCCAGAGACAGGGAGAGAGTCAGAGAGAGGAATAGATAGGGACAGACAGACAGAGAGAGAGTTCTTATTAAGTGCCAGGTCTCAGATCAATCTTCAGTTTTTCGTTGTGACCCCTTACTTGTTTATTGACTCCTGTCTAATATATGCCTTGACCAGGGGGCTATATCTCATAGAGTGACTGCTTGCTCTAGACAGTGTCCTTCGGCTCAAGATGCTGAGCTTTGCTCAAACCACATGAGGCCATGCTCAAGATGGCTCTTCTGGGATCTCAAACCTGAATCCACCTCATTCCAGTCAATTGCTCTAACATCTGCACCATCGCCTGCTCACGCTGTTAACATTTTTTTTTTATTCCTCTGGATTTTATATAGTATCCTGGTTATTAGTACAGGTGGAAAGGCTGTATGTTTTACGCTTTTCTTGCCCTAAAATAGATTCATCACTCCATTTTTCTATAGGTTTCTTTATGTAGTTTTAATTTCCATTAATTTTAAGGTATTTTGGAACTTGAATTGTGATTTTGAGCCGAAAGATTTTTTTTTTAGGAGTTAATTTCTTTACCTTCAGAAAAAGGATTTTTAGTTAATTTGTATTACTGTTTACTATATAAAGTGTGAGGATAACAAGAAACATGCTTTATATCATTTTTAAGGTTAGAGGTTGTTGAAACTTGCTTGGAAGTACATACAGGATTATATTTGGTACATGTTTTCCAAGTGCGCTTCCCTGCTGCCACCTCATGTGGAATTTGGGAATAACAGCTCAGATCAGTTCATCTGGATAAATACATCAGTTGGGTGTTTTACGTTATCTATCAAAATTGAATCCAAGGCTATCTATAAGAAAGTTATATAACTTGTAAATATAGCGAATTTCTAGTTACAGCTACTACTATTTTCAACATTAATTGTCGTGAAAGAAGGAATTATTCTTGGTATAATTTCAATCCTCTGATTTTGGCTGGAACTTGCTCCATAGCACATACAATATTGGTCTCTGTTACATGTGCTTCTCTGCTGTCACCTCGTGTGCATCTTGGAAATCAAGCCTCAGTACAGGTCCAAAGGATTAGTTTGGCTCAGAGCATTTTCTATATACGTTGAATCCAGTTTGCAGTTTCTGTATAGGTTTTGTGTATCCTTAGTGGTTGGTTTTCTGAAAATCTCTCGGTTCAACATATTTTTCTACTTTACTTCCAGCCAAGCTTTCATAAAGCTTTGAAAGTGCCCATCATATATCAGGCACTGTGCTAGGAACTCATTTCCGTGCACTCAATGACTTCCCATTCTACTCTTTTAACTTCTGTCTTTTGAACTTCTTTTACATAAATCAACTTCGTGTAATGTAAAGTAGGATTTGCTTTGATTTGAAAAGTATGTTGAATTTTAACAGCTTTTTTGTTATAAAAAAAGCATTCTTATAGCAGAAGTGCAAGAAAAATGATCTCAAAAAGAACAACAACAAATTTTCATACAGATATATCTACTGTTAATATTGAGACATTTTCTTTTCATATTCATTGTGTATGTATTATATTTCTGCATGTATATGTACTCAGGTACATTAGTGTGTGTACATCTGTGTGCATATATGTGCATTTCACATGAGCGTATCTCTCTGTGTCAACAGTGTCTGTCATTTTTGGATATCTATGTACATTTGCAAATGACTGTTTATTCATTCATTCAGGAAACACTTATTGTATTTGATTGATTGCCAGGGACTGTGCTGGACACTGGTTGCATATAGTGACTGAGAAAGTCTCACTTTCTGTCTTTATAAATACTACACTGTAATGGGGTAGGCAGAAAAAGAAAAATATACATAAATAAAATAAACATAAGTTTAAAAAGCACTTAATTTGGTAGTGCAATATCTTTGGTGTCAGTTATGATTTATTGTGGTGAGGTTCAGTATATCAGTTTCTCAGAAGGCAGATCTGAGACATAAATCTCGGTTTTTCAGTGATGCGTGTCCTTGGGTATAAAACGGAGAAAATATAGAAGTAATAAAACAAAGTCCCTGGGAGGTGTTCTGTGAGAAAAAGTGCCTAGCTTTTATGTAGTGAGCAATGCTCAGTTAATTAATGATGTCCAAAGCTTAGGAGGTCTCTCAGTTTGGATTGCTGCCATGGCACAAGAGAAAGTGCATGTAAGAAAAGTGGTAACTTTGTGCTAAACAATTAAAAATACTGATTATGCCTTTGAATTTCAAGAGCAAATAAAAGTCTTCTGGTGTTGGCACCACAACAGACTAAATTATCATTTTATTTTTTCATTACCTCTGGTTCTCTCTAGTAAATTTATTCACCAAATGACAATGGCTTGCTCTCACCAGAGAGCTTGGTAGTTAAAGCATCACATCCATATGCTAATATCATAGGTTTGGCCCTGTGTCAAGGCACATACAAAACAGATTGATGTTTCTGACTGTCTGTCTGTCTTTCCCCCCCCCTTTATCCTGCCTCTAACATGAATAAATATATAAAAGAAAAAAATGAGAATGGCTTTTTTGTTGTTTCTGCAGCTAAAATTGCATAGAAGAATGAATTATGTTTTACAAAATCTCACCCCAAGAGGAAATAAATGGTAAGGTTGTAAAGTACCATATTTCTCCATGTATAAGAAGCTTCCCTGTAAAAGATGCACCTTATTTGGGGGGCTCAATGTTTGAGTAAATGATAGCAAATGCGAATAAAGGAGAAATGCAAGTAAAAAATTCTACAACCACTGTATAAGACGCACCCAGTTTTCTAACCCACATTTTTCAAAAAAGATGAGTCTCATTCATGGGAAAATATGATATCCACCCAACAAATGTCTCTGTGAACTTTACTATTTTTCTTTATTTTCCAGAGACAGAAAGAGAGTTAGAGAGAGGGATAGATAGGGACAGACAGACAGAGAGAGAGAGAGTTCTTATTATGTGCCATGTCACAGAACAATCATCAGTGTTTCGTTGTGACCCCTTATTTGTTTATTGACTCCTGTCTCATATATGCCTTGACCAGGGGGCTATATCTCATAGAGTGACTGCTTGCTGTAGATAGCATTCTTGGGCTCAAGATGGTGAGCTTTGCTCAAACCACATGAGCCCACGCTCAAGCTGGCACCCTTGGGATCTCAAACTTGAATCCACCTCATTCCAGTCAATTGCTCTAACCACTGCACCATCGCCTGCTCACGCTGTGAACATTTTTTTTATTTCTCTGAATTTTATTTAGTTTCCAGGTTATTAGTATGAGTGGAAAGGCTGTGTGTTTTAAGGTTTTCTTGTCCTCAAATAGATTCATCACTCCATTTTTCTATACATTTTTTATGTAGTTTTTATTTCCATTAATTATGGGTATTTTGCAATTGTAATTGTAATTTTGAGCAGAAAGAGATTATTTAATAGTTAATTTTCTTACGTTAAAAAAAGGGATTTTTAGTTAATTTGTATTATTGTTTACTATATTAATGTGAGGACAACAAGAAACATGCTTTATATCATTACTAAGGTTAGAGGTAGTAGAAACTTGCTTGAAAGAACATACAGGATTAAGCGTGGTAAAAGTTTTCCAAGTGTGCTTCCCTGCTGCCACCTCGTGTGCATCTTGGGAATCACGACTCAGGAGAGGTCCAAAGGAATAGTCTAGTACAGAGCGTTTTCTATAAACGGTGATTCCAATTTGCCGTTTCTGTAAAGGTTTTGTGTATCCTTAGTGGTCTATCTGTCCTTGTTTCTGAAAATCCCTCAGTTCAACTTATTTTTCTTCTGTACTTCCAACCATGCTTTCATAAAACCTTTGAAAGTCCCCATCATATACCAGGCACTGTGCTAGGAACTCATGTCCATGCACTCAATGACTTCCCACTCTACTCTTTTAACTTCTGTCTTGAAATTCTTTTACATAAAACAACTCCGTGTATTGTAAAATATGATGTGCTTTGATTTGACAATTATGTTGAATTTTAACAGCTTTTTTATTATAAAAAAAGTATTCTTATAGTAGAAGTGCAAAAAAAATGATCTCCAAAACAAAAACAACTAATTTTTATACAGATATATCTACTGCTAATATTAGGACATTTTCTTTCTATATTCTTTGTGTACGTATTATATTTCTATATGTATATATACTCAGATACATAGGGTGTGTGTACATCTGTGTGCATAAATGTGCATTTTACATGAGCGTATCTCTCTGTGTCAACAGTGCCTGTCATTTGTGGATATATGTGTACATATGCAAATGACCCTTTATTTGTTCATTCAGGAAACACATTTGTATTTGATTAATTGCCAGGGACTGTGCTCAATATTGCTTGCCTATAGTGAATGAGACAGTCTCACTTTCTGTCTTTATAAATACTACACTGTAATGGGGTAGACAAAAAGAGAAAAATATACATAAATAAAATAAACATAAGTTTAACAAGCACTTAATTTGGTAGTGCAATATCTTTGGTTTCAGTTATGATTTATTGTGGGGAGGTTCAGTATATCAATTTCTCAGAAGGCAGAGCTGAGACATAAGTCTCAGTTTTTCAGCAATGCGTGTTCTCAGGTATAATACGTAGAAAATATATAAATAATGAAACAAAGACTCTGGGAGGTGTTCTGTGAGCAAAAGAACCTAACTTCTGTGTAATGACCAATGCTCAGTTAAATTAATGGTGTCCAAAGCTTAGGAGGTCTCTCAGTCAGAATTGCTGCCACGACACAAGAAAAAGTGCATGTTAGGAAAGGGGACACTTTGGGCTAAACAATTAGAAATACTGATTATGCCCTTGAATTTCAAGATCAAATAAATGTATTCTGGTGTTGGCACCACAACAGACTATATTATCATTTTATTTTTAATTACCTCTGGTTTTCTCTAGTAAATTATTCACCAAAAGACAATGGCTTGCTCTCACCAGAGAGCTCATTAGTTAAAGCATCACACCCATACGCTAATATGATAGGTTTGCTCCTGAGTCAAGGCACTAGAAAAACAGATTGACATTTCTGACTGTCTGTCTGTCTTTTTCCCCCCTTTTATCCCGCATCTAACATGAATAAATATATAAAAGAAAAAATGAGAATGGCTTTTTTGTTGTTGTTTTTGCAGCTTAAATTGCATAGAAAAATGAATTATGTTTTAAAAATCTCACCCCAAGAGTAAATAAATGGTAAGCTTATAAAGTATCATATTTCCCCATGTATAAGAAGCTTCCCTTTGTAAGACA
Source organism: Saccopteryx leptura (assembly GCF_036850995.1). Taxonomy (NCBI): domain Eukaryota; kingdom Metazoa; phylum Chordata; class Mammalia; order Chiroptera; family Emballonuridae; genus Saccopteryx; species Saccopteryx leptura. Next base: position 138,819,782 of record NC_089507.1, on the reverse strand, counting down.
CAACTTATTTGGGATGCTCAAAATTAGCCTAAAAGATAGCAAAAGCGAATAAACGGAAAATGCAAGTAAAAAATTCTACAACCACTGTAAAAGACGCACCCAGTTTTCTAATCCAACATTTTTCAAAAAATATGAGTCTTATTTATTGGAAAATATGATATAAATTCAACAAATGTCTCTGTGAATATTTATTTCTATTTGCAGAGACAGGGAGAGAGTCAGAGAGAAGGATAGATAGGGACATTCAGACAGAAAGAGAGAGTTCTTATCATGTGCCAGGTCACAGATCAATCATCAGTTTCTCATTGTGACCCCTTATTTGTTCATTGACTCGTGTCTCATATGTGCATTGACCAGGGGGCTTTATCACGTAGAGTGACCGATTGCTCAGACAGCACCTTGGGCTCAAGATGGTGAGTTTGCTCAAACCACATGAGCCTACGCTCAAGATGGCACCCTTGAGATCTCAAACCTGAGTCCACCACATTCCAGTCAATTGCTCTAACTACTGCACCATCACCTGCTCATGCTGTGAACATTTTTTCTTTTACTTTCTCTGGATTTTATGTAGTAACCCGGTTCTTACTACGGGTGGAAAGGCTGTGTGTTTTAAGGTTTTCTTGCCCTAAAATAGATTCATCACTACATTTTTCCATAGGTTTCCTTATGTAGTTTTTATTTGCATTAATTTTAAGGTATTTTGCAACTTGAATTGTGATTTTGAACGGAAAGAGTTTATTTAAGAGTTAATTTTCTTGTCTTCAAAGAAAGAATTCTTAGTTCATTTCTATTACTGTTTACTATATTATGTGTGAGGACAACAAGAAACATGCTTTATATCATTTCTAAGGTTAGAGGTTGTTGAAACTTGCTTGAAAGAACATACAGGATTATCTGTGGTAAATGTTTTCCCAGGGCACTTCCCTGCTGCCACCTCGTGTGCACCTTGGGAATAACAGCTCAGATCAGTTCATCTGGATAAAAACATCAGTTGGGTGTTGTGCGTTATCTATCAATGTTGAATCCAAGGCTATCTATAAGAAAGTTTTATAACTTGTAAATATAACAAATTTCTCGTTACAGCTACTACTTATTTCAACGTTAATTGTAGTGAAAGCAAGAATTATTCTTGTTATCATTTCAATCTTCTGATTTTGGCTTGAACTTGCTCCATAGCACATACAATAATGGTCTCTGTTACATGTGCTTCTCTGCTGCCACCACGTGTTCATCTTGAGAATCAAGCCTCAGGACAGGTCCAAAGGAATAGTCTGGTACAGAGCATTTTCTATAAACATTGATTCCAATTTGCCGTTTCTGTAAAGGTTTTGTGTATCCTTAGTGTTCTATCTGTCCCTGTTTTGAAAATCTCTCGGTTCAACTTATTTTTCTTTTTTACTTCCAGCCATGCTTTCATAAAGCCTTTGAAAGTGCCCATCATATACCTGGCACTGTGCTAGGAACTCATGTCTCTGCACTCAATATCTTACCATTCTTCTCTTCTACTTTCTGTCTTTTGAATTTCTTTACATAAAACAACTTCGTGTATTGTAAAATAGGATGTGCTTTGATTTAACAAGTATGTTGAGTTTTAACAGCTTTTTTATTGTAAAAAATATTCATATAACAGAAGTGCAAGAAAAATGATCTCAGAAACAAAAACAAATTTTCATACAGATATATCTACTGTTAATATTAGGACATTTTCTTTCCATATCCTTTGTGTATGTATTATATTACTGTATGTATATATGCTCAGGTACATTGGGTGTGTGTACATCTGTGTGCATAAAAGTGCATTGCTCATGAGCATATCTCTCTGTGTCAACAGTGTCTCTGTAATGTGGATATCTGTGTACATATGCAAATGACTATTTATTCGTTCATTCAGGAAACACTTATTGTATTTGATTACTTTCCAGGGACTGTGCTTGACATTGGTTTACTATAGTGAATGAGACAGACTCACTATCTGTCTTTATAAATACTACAATATAATGGGGTATACAGAAAGAGAAAAATATACATAAATAAAATAAACATAAGTTTATCAAGCACTTAATTTTGTAGTGCAATATAGTTGGAGTCAATTATGATTTATTGTGTTGAGGATCAGTATATCAGTTTCTCAGAAGGCAGAGCTGAGACATAAGTCTCGATTTTTCAGAAATGCGTGTTCTCAGGTATAACACAGAGAAAATATAGAAATAATGAAAAACAGAACCTGGGAGGTGTTATGTGAGCAAAAAAACCTAGCTTCTATGCAGTGAGCAATGCTCAGTTAAATTAATGATTTCCAAAGCTTAGGAGGTCTCTCAGTCTGGATTGCTGCCATGGCACAAGAGAAAGTGCATGTTAGGAAAGGGTTCACTTTGTGCTAAACAATTAGAAATACTGATTATGCCCTTGAATTTCAAGAGCAAATAAAAGTCTTCTGGTGTTGGGCCCACAACAGACTAGATTATCATTTTATTTTTTAAATACCTCTGGTTTTTTCTAGTAAATTTTTTCACCAAGAGACAATTGCTTGCTCTCAACAGAGAGCTCAGCCTTTAAAGCATCACACACATACGCTAATATCATAGGTTTGCTCCTGCATCAAAGCACATACAAAAATAGATTGATGTTTCTGACTGTCTCCCTGCATTTCCCACCTTTATCCTGCCTCTAACATGAATAAATATATAAAAGAAAAAATGAGAATGGCTTTTTTGTTGTTCTTTTTGCAGCTTAAATTACATAGAAGAATGAATTATGTTTTACAAAATCTCACCCCAAGAGGAAATAAATGGTAGAGTTGTAAAGTACCATAATTCCTGTTGTATAAGAAGCTTCGCTGTATAAGACGCACCTTATTTGGGGGGCTCAAACTTTGAGTAAATGGTAGCAAAAGCGAATAAACGAGAAATGCATGTAAAAATTTTTACAAATTTGTATAAGATGCACACAGTTTTTTAACTCTACATTTTTCAAAAAAGATGAGTCGTATTCATGGGAAAATATGGTATACACCCACCAAATGTCACTGAGAACATTTTATTTTTTATTTTTTTTTCCAGAGGCAGGGAGAGGGATAGATTGGAACAGACAGTCAGAGAGAGAGTTCTTATTATGTGCCAGGTCACTGAAAAATCATCAGGTTTTCGTTGTTACCCCTTACTTGTTCATTGACTCCTGTCTCATACGTGCCTTGAACAGGGGGCTATATCTCATAGATTGACCACTTGCTCTAGACAGCGACTTGGGCTCAAGATGGTGAGTTTGCTCAAACCACATGAGCCCACGCTCAAGATGGCTCTCTTGGGATCTCAACCCTGAGTCCACCACATTCCAGTCAATTGCTCTAACCACTGCACCATCACCTGCTCACCTGTGAACATTTTTTCTTTTACTTTCTCTGAATTTTATTTAGTATCCTGGTTCTTAGAACGGGTGGAAAGGCTCTGTATTTTAAGGTTTTCTTGCCATAAAATAGATTCATCACTACATTTTTCCATAGGTTTCCTTATGTAGTTTTTATTTCTATTAATTTTAAGGTATTTTGCAACTTCAATTGTGATTTTGAGCAAAAAGAGGTTATTTAGGAGTTAATTTCCTTACCTTTAAAAAAGTAAATTTTAGTTAATTTGTATTACTGTTTACTATATTAACTGTGAGGACAACAATAAACATACTTTATATCATTTCTAAAGTTAGAGATAGTTGAAACTTGCTTGAAAGAACATACAGGATTATCTGTGGTAAATGTTTCCAAGTGCGCTTCCCTGCTGCCACCTCATGTGCACCTTGGGAATAACAGCTTAGATCACTTCATCTGGATAAATACATCAGTTGGGTATTGTGCATTATCTATCAATGTTGAATCCAAGGCTATCTATAAGAAAGTTTTATAACTTGTAAATATAACGAATTTCTCGTTACAGCTACTACTTCTTTCAACGATAATTGTTGTGAAAGCAAGAATTATTCTTGGTATCATTTCAATCCTGTGATTTTGGCTAGAAGTTGACCCATAGTACATACAATAATGGTCTCTGTTACATGTGATTCTCTGCTGCCACCTCTTGTGCATCTTGGGAATCAAGCCTCAAGACAGGTCAAAAGGAATAGTTTGGTACAGAGCATTTTCTATAAACATTGATTCCAATTTGCCGTTTCTGTAATGGTTTTGTGTATCCTTTGTGGTTTGTTTTCTGAAAATTTCTCGGTTCAACTTATTTTTCTTCTTTACTTCCAGCCATGCTTTCATAAACGTTTTGAAAGTGCCCATCATATACCAGGCACTGTGCTACGAACTCATGTTCATGCACTCAATAACTTCCCATTCTACTCTTTTAACTTCTGTCTTTTGAACATTTTTTACATAAATCAACTTTGTGTTTTGTAAAATAGGATGTGCTTTGATTAAACAAGTATGTTGAATTTTAACAGCTTTTTTATTATATAAAAAAGTATTCTTATAGGAGAAGTGCAAGAAAAAGGATCTCAAAAACAACAACAAGTTTTTATATAGATATATCTACTGTTAATATTAGGACATTTTCTTTCCATATTCTTTGTGTACGTATTATATTAGTATATGTATATATACTCAGGTACATTTGATGTGTGTACATTTGTGTGCATAAATGTTCATTGCACATGAGCATATCTCTCTGTGTCAACAGTGTCTCTGTAATGTGGTTATCTGTGTACATATGCAAATGACTATTTATTCTTTCATTCAGGAAACACTTATTGTATTTGATTAATTGCCAGGGACTCTGCTCGAAACTGGTTTACTATAGTGAATGGGAGAGACTCAATATGTTTTCATAAATACTACAATATAATGGGGTAGACAGAAAGAGAAAAATATACATAAATAAAATAAACATAAGTTTATCAAGCACTTAATTTGGTAGTGTAACATCTTTGGTGTCAGTTATAATTTATTGTAGTGAAGTTCATTATATCAGTTTCTCAGAAGGCAGAGCTGAGGCATAAGTCTCAGTTTTTCAGCAATGTGTGTTCTCAGGTATAAAACGGAGAAAAAATTGAAGTAATGAAACAAAGACCCTGGGAGGTGTTCCATGAGCAAAAGAACCTAGCTTCTATGTAATGACCAATGCTCAGTTAAATTAATGATGTCCAAAGCTTAGGAGGTCTCTCAGTCTGGTTTGCTGCCACAGCACAAGAGAAAGTACATGTTAGGAAAGGGGTCACTTTGTGCTAAACAATTAGAAATACTGATTTTGCCCTTGAATTTTAAGAGAAATAAAAGTCTTCTGGTGTGAGCACCACAAGAGAGTAGATTATCATTTTATTTTTTAAATACCTGTGGTTTTCTCTAGTAACTTTTTTCTCCAAAGGACAATGGCTTTCTCTCACCAGAGAGCTCAGTAGTTAAAGCACCACATCCATATGCATATATTATAGGCTTGCTCCTGCGTCAAGGCATACAAAAACAGATTGATATTTCTGACTGTCTGTCTGTCTTTCACCCCCTTTATCTCGCACCTAACAAGAATAAAGATATAAAATAAAAAATGAGAATGGCTTTTTTGTTGTTGCTTTTGCAGATTAAATTGCATAGGAGAATAAATTATGTTTTACAAAATCTCACCCCAAGAAGAAATAAATGGTAAGTCGTAAAGTACCATATTTCCCCATGTATAAGAAGCTTCCCTGTATAAGACACAACTTATTTGGGGGTCTAAAAGTTTGAGTAAATGATAGCAAAAAAAAAAAATAAATGAGAAATGCAAGTAAAAATTCTACAACCGCTGTTTAAAACGCACCCAGTTTTCTAACCCCACATTTTTCAAAAATGATGAGTGTTATTCATGGGAAAATATGATATACACCCACCAAATTTCTCTGTGATCATTTATTTTTATTTTGAGAGACAGGGAGAGTGTCAGAGTGAGGAATAGATAGGGACAGACAGACAGAGAGAGAGTTCTTATTATGAGCCAGTTCACAAATCAATCATCAGTTTTTCGTTGTGACCCCTTTCTTCTTCATTGACTCCTGTCTCACATGTGCCTTGACCAGGGAGCTATATCACATAGAATGACCACTTGCTCTAGACCGCGACCTTGGGCTCAAGATGGTGAGCTTTGCTCAAACCACATGAACCCACGATCAAGATGGCACCTTTGGGATCTCAAACCTGAGTCCACCACATTCCAGTCTATTGCTCTAACCACTGCACCATCGCCTGCTCACGGTGTGAACATTTTTTCTTTTACTTTTCTGTATTTTATTTAGTATCCTGGATCTTAGTACGGGTGGAAAGGCTCTGTGTTTTAATGTTTTCTTGCCCTAAATGAGATTCATCACTACATTTTTCTATAGGTTTTTTTTTTTTGTAGTTTTTATTTCCAGTAATTTTAAGGTATTTTGCAACTTGAATTGTGATTTTGAGCGGAAAGAGGTTATTTAGGAGTTAATTTCCTTACCTTTAAAGAAGGGATTTTTAGTTAATTTGTATTACTGTTTACTATATTAAGTTTGAGGTCAACAAGAAACATGCTTTATATCATTTCTAAGGTAATAAGTAGTAGAAACTTGCTTGAAAAAACATACAGGATTATCTGTGTTAAATGTTTTGCAAATGTGCTTCCCTGCTGCCACCTCATGTGCACCTTGGGAATAACAGCTCAGATCAGTTCATCTGGATAAATACATCAGTTGGCTGTTGTACGTTATCTCTCAATGTTGAATCCAAGGCTATCTCTAAGGAAGTTTTTTTGTTTTGTTTTGTTTATTTTATTTTATTTACTAATTTTTACAGTGACAGAGTGAGAGACAGATAGGGACAGACAGACAGAAACGGAGAGAGATGAGCAGCATCAGTCATCAGGTTTTTTTTCGTTGTGACACCTTAGTTGTTCATTGATTGCTCTCTCATGTGCCTTGACTGTGGGCCCTCAGCAGACCGAGTAACCCCTTGCTTGAGGTCAGCCTTGCTCAAACCAGATGAGCCCGCACTCATGCTGGCAACCTCAGGTCTCGAACCTGGGTCCTTCCACATCCCAGTCCGACGCTCTATCCACTGCGCCACCGCCTGGTCAGAAAGTTTTATAACTTGTAAATATAATGAATTTATCGGTACAGCTACTACTTTTTTCAACGTTAATTGTAGTGAAAGCAAGAATAATTCTTGGTATCATTTCAATCTTCTGATTTTGGCTGGAACTTGCTCCATAGCACATACAATAATGGTCTCTGTTAAATGTGCTTCTCTGCTGCCACCTCGTGTGTATCTTGGGCATCAAGCCTCAAGACAGGTCCAAAGAAATAATTTCGTACAGAGCATTTTCTATAAATGTTGATTCCAATTTGCTGTTTCTGTAAAGGTTTTGTGTATCCTTAGTGGTCCATCTGTCCCTGTTTCTGAAAATCTCCTGGTTTAACTTAATTTTCTTCTTTAATTCCTGCCATGCTTTCATAAAGCCTTTGAAAGTGCCCATAATATACCTGGCACTGTACTAGGAACTCATGTCCGTGCACTAAATGACTTCCCATTCTACTCTTATCTTCTGTCTTTTGAACTTCTTTTACATAAAACAACTTCGTGTATTTTAAAAGAAGATGGGCTTTGATTTGACAAGTATGTTGAGATTTAACAGCTTTTTTATTATAAAAAAGTATTCCTATAGCAGAAGTGCAAGAAAAATGATCTCAAAAACAACAACAACAAATTTTCATGCGGATATATCTACTGTTATTATAAGGACATTTTCTTTCCATATTCTTTGTGTATGTATTATATTTCTGTATGTATATATACTCAGGTACATTTGGTGTCTGTACATCTGTGTGCATAAATGTGAATTGCACATGACCGTATTTCTCTGTGTCAACAGTGCCTGTGATTTTTGGATATCTGTGTACATTTGCAAATGACTATTTATTCGTTCATTTAGGAAACACTTATTGTATTTGATTACTTTCCAGGGACTGTGGTCGACACTGGTTTACTATAGTGAATGAGAGAGACTCACTATCTGTCTTTATAAATACTACAATGTAATGGGGTAGACAGAAAGAGAAAAATATGCATAAAATAAATATATGTTTAATAAGCACTTAATTTTGTAGTGCAATACCTTTGGTGTGAATTATGATTTATTGTGTGGAGGTTCAGTATATTAGTTTCTCAAAAGGCAGGGCTGAGACATAAGTCTCTGTTTTTCAGCAATGTGTGTTCTCAGGTATAAAATGGAGAAAATATAGAAGTAATGAAACAAAGACACTGGGAGGTGATCTGTGAGCAAAAGTACCTAGCTTCTAGGTAGTGACCAATGCTCAGTTAAATTAATGATGTCCAAAGTTTAGGAGGTCTCTCAGTCTTGATTGATGCCACGGCACAAGACAAAGTTCATGTTAGGAAAGAGGTCACATTGTGCTAAACAATTAGAAATACTGATTATGCCCTTGAATTTCAAGAGCAAATATAAAGTCTTCTGGTGTTGGCACCACAACAGACAAGATTATCATTTTATTTTTTAATTACCTCTGGTTTTCTCTAGTAAATTTATTCACCAAAAGACAATGGCTTGCTCTCACCAGAGAGCTCAGTAGTTGAAGCATCACACCCATACGCTAATATTATAGGTTTGCACCTGCTTCAAGGCACATACAAAAACAGATTGATGTTTCTTACTGTCTGTCTGTCTTATCCCCCCTTTATCCTGCCTCTGACATAAATAAATATATAAAAGAATAAATGAGAATTGCTTTTTTGTTTTTTTGCATCTTAAAATGCATAGAAGAATGAATTATGTTCTACAAAATCTCACTCCAAGAGAAAATAAATGGTAAGATTGTAAAGTACCATAATTCCCCATGTATAAGAAGTTTCCCTGTATAACACACACCTTATTTGGGGTGCTCAAAGTTTGAGTAAATGATAGCAAATGCGAATAAACGAGAAATGACAGTAAATAATTCTACATCCATTGTATAAGATGCACCCAGTTTTCTAACCTCACATTTTTCAAAAAAGATGAGTCTTATTCATAGGAAAATATGATATACACCCACCAAATGTCACTGTGAACATTTTCTTTTTTCTTTTTTTTTTTCCTGAGACAGGGAGAGAGTCAGAGAGAGGGATAGATAAAAACAGAAACACAGAAAGACAGTTCTTATTATGTGCCAGGTCACAGATCAATCATCAGGTTTTCGTTGTGACCCCTTACTTGTTCATTGACTCCTGTCTCATATGTGCCTTGACCAGGGGGCTATATCTCATAGAGTGACCGCTTGCTTTAGACAGCGACTTGGGCTCAAGATGGTGAGATTTCTCAAACCACATGAGCCCATGCTCATGATGGCACCCTTGTGATCTAAAACCTGTGTTCACCACATTTCAGTCAATTGCTCTAACCACTGCACCATCGCCTGCTCATGCTTTGAACATTTTTTCTTTTATTTTCTCTGGATTTTATGTATAACCTGGTTTTTAGTACAGGTGGAAAGGCTGTGTGTTTTAAGGTTTTCTTGCCCTAAAATAGATTCATCACTACATTTTTCCATAGGTTTCCTGATGTAGTTTTTATTTCCATTAATTTTAAGGTATTTGGCAACTGGAATTGTGATTTTGAGCAAAAAGAGGTTATTTAGGAATTAATTTCCTTACCTTCAAAAAAGATATTCTTAATTTGTATTACTATTTACTATATTAAGTGTGAGGGCAACAGGAATCATGCTTTATATCATTTCTAAGGTAAGAGGTAGTTGAAACTTGCTTTAAAGAACATACACGATTATCTGTGGTAAATGTTTTCCCATTGCACTTCCATGCTGCCAGCTCATGTGCACCTTGAAAAAAATAACTCAGATCAGTTCATCTGAATAAATACATCAGTTGGGTGTTGGGCGTTATCTCTCAATGTTGAATCCAAGGCTATCTATAAGAAAGTTTTATAACTTGTAAATATAACAAATTTGTCATTACAGCTACTACTTTTTTCAACATTAATTGTAGTTAAAGCAAGAATAATTCTTGGTATCATTTCAATCCTCTAATTTTGGCTGGAATGTGCTTCATATCATATACAATAATGGTCTCTGTTACATGTACTTCTCTGCTGCCTCCTCGTGTGCATCTTGGGTATCAAGCCTCAGGACAGGTCCAAAGGAATAGTTTGGTACAGAGCATTTTCCATAAACATTGATTCCAATTTGCTATTTCTGTAAAGGTTTTGTGTATCCTTAGTGGTTGGTTTTCTGAAAATCTCTCGGTTCAAATTATTTTTCTTCTATACTTCCAGCCATGCTTTCATAAAGCCTGTGAAAGTGCCCATCATATATCGGGTACTGTGCTTGGAACTCATGTCAATGCACTCATTGACTTCCCATTCTACTTTTTTAACTTCTGTCTTTTGAACTTCTTTTATATAAATCAACTTCCTGTATTGTAAAATAGGATGTGCTTTGATTTGACAAGTATGTTGAATTTTAACAGCTTTTTTATTATTAAAAAGTATTCTTATAGCAGAAGTGCAAGAAAAATGATCTCAAAAACAAAAACAACAAATTTTCATACAGATATATCTACTGTAAATATTAAGAGAATTTCTTTCCATATTCTTTGTGTATGTATTATATTTCTGTATGTATATGTACTCAGGTACATTGGGTGTGTGTCCATCTGTGTGCATAAATATGCATTGCACATGAGCATATCTCTCTGTGTCAACACTGTCTGTCATTTGTGGATATCTGTGTACATAAGCAAATGACTCTTTATTCGTTCATTCAGGAAACACTTATTGTATTTGATTAATTGCCAGGGACTCTGCTCAATTATGGCTGTCTATAGTGAATGAGACAGTCTCACTTTCTGTCTTCATAAATACTGCACTCTAATGGGGTAGACAGAAAGAGAAAAATATACATAAATAAAATAAAGATAAGTTCAACAAGCACTTATTTTGGTAGTGCAATATCTTTGGTGTCAGTTATGATTTATTGTGGTGATGTTCAGTATGTATTTTTCTCAGAATGTAGAGCTGAGACATAAGTCTTGGTTTTTCAGCAATGCGTGTTCTCAGGTATAAAATGGAGAAAATATAGAAGTTATGAAACAAAGTCCCTGGGAAGTGTTCTCTGAGAAATAGAACCTAGCTTCTATGAAATGACCAATGCTCAGTTAAATTAATGATGTTCAAAACTTAGGAGGTCTCTCAGTCTGGATTGCTGCCACGGCACAAGAGAAAGTGCATGTTAGAAAAGGGGTCACTTTGTTCTAAGCAATTAGAAATACTGATTATGCCCTTGAATTTCAAGAGCAAATAAGAGTCTTCTGGTGTTGGCACCACATCAAACAAGATTATCATTTTATTTTTAATTAGTTCTGGTTTTCTCTAGTAAATTTATTCACCAAAAGACAATGGCTTGCTCTCAGCAGAGAGCTCAGTAGTTAAAACATTACACCTAAACACTAATATCCTAGTTTTTTTCCTGTGTCAAGGCACATACAAAAACAGATTGATGTTTCTGACTCTCTGTCTGTCTTTCCCCCGCTTATTCATGTTATCCTGCCTCTAACATGAATAAATATATACAATAAAATGAGAATGGCTTTTTTGTTGTTGTTTTTGCAGCTTACATTTCATAGAAGAATGAATTATGTTTTACAAAATCTCACCCCAAGAGGAAATAAATGGTAAGGTTGTAAAGGACCATAATTTCCCATGTATATGAAGTTTCCCTGTATAAGACGCACCTTATTTAGGAGTGTCAAAGTTTGAGTAAATGAAAAAAAAAGCGAATAAACGAGAAATGGAAATAAAAATTCTACAATCACTGTATAAGACGCACCCAGTTTTCTAACCTTACATTTTTCAAAATAGATAAGTCTTATTCATGGGAAAATATGATATATACCCACCAAATGTTTCCGTGAACATTTATTTTTTTTTCCAGAGACAGGGAGAGAGTCAGAGAGAGGGATAGATAAGGACAGACAGAAAGAGAGAGTTCTTATTATGTGCCAGGTCACAAATCAATCATCATTTTTCCGTTGTGACCCCTTACTTTTTCATTGACTCCTCTCTCATATGTGCCTTGACCAGCGGGCTATATCTCATAGTTTGGCCACTTGCTCTAGACTGCGACCTTGGGCTCAACATGGTGAGTTTTGCTCAAACCACATGTGCCCACGCTCAAGATGGCACCCTTGGGATCTCAAACCTGAATCCACCACATTCCAGTTAATTGCTCTAACCACTGCACCATCGCCTGCTCACCTGTGAACATTTTTTCTTTTACTTTCTCTGGATTTTATGTAGTATCTTGGTCCTTAGTATGGGTGCAAAGGTTCTGTGTTTTAAGATTTTCTTGCCCTAATATTGATGCATCACTACATTTTTCCATAGGTTTCCTTATGTAGTTTTTATTTCCATTAATTTTAAGGTATTTTGCAACTGGAATTGTGATTTTGAGCAGAAAGAGTTTATTTAGGAGTTAATTTTCTTACCTTCAAAAAAGGGATTTTTAGTTAATTTGTATTACTGTTTACTATATTAAGTGTGAAGACAACAAGAAACATGCTTTATATCATTTCTAAGTTTAGAGGTAGTAGAAACTTGCTTGAAAAGACATACAGGATTATCAGTGGTAAATGTTTTCTCAGTGCACTTACCTGCTGCTACCTCATGTGCACCTTCGGAATAACAGCTCAGATCAGTTCATCTGGATAAATACATCAGTTGGGTGTTGTGCGTTATCTATCAATTTTGAATCCAAGGCTATCTATAAGAGTGTTTTATAACTTGTAAATATAATGAATTTCTAGTTACAGCTACTACTTCTTTCAACATTAATTGTCGTGAAAGCAATAATTATTCTTGCTATCATTTCATTCCTTTGATTTTGGCTGGAACTTGCTCCATAGTACATACAATAAAGGTCTCTGTTACATGTGCTTCTCCGCTGCCACCTCTTGCGCTTCTTGGGATTCAAGCCTCAGGACAGGTCCAAAGGAATAGTTTGGCTTAGAGCATTTTCTATAAACGTTGATTCCAATTAGCCATTTCTGTAATGGTTTTGTGTATCCTTTGTGGTTTGTTTTCTGAAAATTTCTCGGTTCAACTTATTTTTCTTCTTTACTTCTAGCCATGCTTTCATAAAGCTTTTGAAAGTGCCCATAATATACCAGACACTGTGCTAGGAACTCATGTCATTGCACTCAATGACTTCCCATTCTACTCTTTTAACTTCTGTATTTTGAACATTTTTTACATAAATCAACTTTGTGTATTGTAAAATAGGATGTGCTTTGATTAGAAAAGAATGTTGATTTTTAACAGCTTTTTTATTATAAAAAAAGTATTCTTATTGGAGAAGTGCAAGAAAAATAATCTCAAAAACAACAACAACAATTTTCATACAGATACATCTACTGTTAATATTAGGACATTTTTGTTCCATATTCTTTGTGTACATATTATATTTCTATATGTATATATACTCAGGTACATTTGGTTTGTGTACTTCTGTGTGCAGAAATGTGCACTGCACATGAGCGTATCTCTCTGTGTCAAAAGTGTCTCTCATTTGTGGAAATCTGTGTACATATGTAAATGACTATTTATTCGTTCATTCAGGAAACACTTATTGTATTTGATTAATTGCCACGGAATGTGCTCAACACTGGTTGCCTTTAGTGAATGAGACAGTCTCTCTTTCTGTCTTTATAAATACTACACTGTAATCTGGTAGGCAGAAAGAGAAAAATATACATAAAATAAACATAAGTTTAACAAGCACTTAATTTGGTAGTGCAATATCTTTGGTGTTATTTATGATTTATTGTGGTGAGGTTCAGTGTATTAGTTTCTCAGAAAGCAGAGCTGAGACATAAGTCTCGGTTTTTCAGCAATGCGTGTTCTCAGGTATAAAACCGAGAAAATATAGAAGTAATGAATCAAAGATCCTGGGAGGTGTTCTCTGAGCAATGAACCTAGCTTCTTTGTAATGACCAATGCTCAATTAAATTAATGATGTCCAAAGCTTAGGTGGTCTCTCAGTCTGGATTGCTGCCACGGCAAAAGAGAAAGTACATGTTAGGAAAGAGGTCACTTTGTACTAAACAATTAGAAATACTGATTATGCCCGTGAATTTCAAGAACAAATAAAAGTCTTCTGGTATTGGCACTACAACAGACTAGATTACCCTTTTATTTTTTAATTACCTCTGGTTTTCTCTAGTAAATTTTTTCACCAAATGACAATGGCTTGCTCTCACCAGAGAGCTCAGTAGTTAAAGCATCAAACCCATACACTAAAATCATAGGTTTGTTCCTAGTCAGTGCACATACAAAAACAGACTGATGTTTCTGACTCTCTGTCTGTATTTTTCCCCCTTATCCTGCATCTAACATGAATAAATATATAAAAGAAAAAATGAGAATTGCTTTTTTGTTTTTGATTTTGTGCTTAAATTGCATAGAAGAATGAGTTATGTTTTTCAAAATCTCACGCCTAGAGGAAATAAATGGTAAGGTTGTAAAGCACCATATTTCCCCATGTATAAGAAGCTTCCCTGTATATGACGCACCTTAATTTTGGAGCACAAAGTTTGAGAAAATAATAACAAATACGAATAAATGGGAAATGCAAGTAAAAAATACTACAACCACTGTATAAGATGCACCCAGTTTTCTTACCCCACATTTTTTGAAAAGATGAGTCTCATACATGGGGAAATGTGGTATACACCTTCAAAATATTTCTGTGAACAGCTTTTATTTTTTATACTTTTTGACAGAGACAGGGAGAGATTCAGAGAGAGGGATAGATAGGGACAGAGAGATAGAAATGGAGAGAGTTATTTATTATGTGCGAGGTCACAGATCAATCATTGATTTGTCGTTGTGAAACCTTCCATGTTCCTTGAACCCTTCTCATATTTAGGAGTGAATTTTCTTTTTTCAAAAAAAGTTTAATTAATTTTTATTACTGTTTTTTATAATAAGTGTAATGTCAACAAGAAACATGCTTTATATCATTTCTAAGGTTAGAGGTATTTGAAACTTGCTCGAAAGGACGTACTGGATTATCTGTGGTAAATGTTTTCCAAGTGCGCTTCTTTGTTGCCACCTCGTGTGCACCTTGGGAAAAAACAGCTCAGAGCAGTTCACCTGGAAAAATACAGCAGTTGGGTCTTGTGCGTTATCTATCAATGTTAAATCTAAGGCTATCTAAAAGAAACTCTTATAATTTCTAAATATGAGGCATTTCTACTTACTGATTGCTACTTCTTTCATCGTTCACTGTAGTGAAAGCAAGAGATATACGTGGTATCATTTCAGTCCACTGAACTTACTGGAACATGCTGACCGCACGTACAATAATGATCTCAGTTCCATGTGCTTCTCTGCTGCCACCTCGTGGTCAGCTTGGGAATCACGCCTCAGTACAGGTCCAAAGGAAAATTTTGGTAGAGAGGATTGTTTATAAACGTTGATTCCAATTTGAAGTTTCTGTATAGATTTTGTGTATCCTTAGTGGTTTGTTTTCTGAAAATCTCTCGGTTCATCTTGTTTTTCTTCTTTTCTTCCAGCCATGCTTTCATAAAGCCTTTTAAGTGCCCATCATATACCAGGAACTGTGCTAGGACTCATTACCTTGCACTCAGTGACTTCCCATTCTATTCTTTTTACTTCTTTTTTTTTGAACTTCTTTTATTTAAATCTACTTAGTGTAGTGTAAAATCGGATGTGCTTTGATTTGAGAAATACTTTGAATTTTAACAGCTTTTTTATTATAAAAATATATTCTTATTGCAGAAGTACAAGAGAAAATGATCTCGAAAAACAACAGCAACAAATTTTCACACAGATATATCTACCTTTAATATTAGGACATTTTATTTACATATTCTTTGTGAACCTATTCTTTTTCTCTATGTATATGTACTCAGGTACATTGGGTGTGTGTACATCAGTGTGCATAGATGTGCATTGCACATGAGCTTATCTCTCTGTATCCGCAGTGTCTGTCATTTGTGGATATCTGTGTACATATGCAAATGACTATTTATTCACTCATTCAGGAAACACTTATTGTATTTCTATTATGTGCCAGGCACTGTGCTCGACACTGGTTGCCTATACTGAATGAGACAGACTCACTTTCTGTTTTATGAATACTACACTGTCAAAGGTAGACAGAAAGGAAAATATATACATAAATAAGTTAATTGTAAGTTGAAACAAGCACGGAATTTGGTAGTGCAATACCTTTGGTCCCAGTTATGACTTATTCTGGCAATGTTCAGTATATCAGTTTCTCAGAAGGCAGAGCTGAGACATATGTCTTGGTTTTTCAGCAATGTGTGTCCTCAGGTATAAAATTGAGAAAATAGAGAAGTTATGAAACAAAGACTATGGAAGGTGTTCAGTGAGCAAAAGAACCTAGCTTTTATGTGGTGACCAATGCTCAGAAAAATTCTGATGTCGAAAGCTTAGGATTTCTCTCAGTCTGGACTGCTGCCACGGCACAAGGGAAAGTGCATGTTAGGAAAGGGGTCGCATTTTGCTAAACAATTAGAAACAGTGTTTATGCCCCTGAATTTCAAGAGCAAAGAAAAGTCCTCTGGTGTTGTCACCACAGCAGACTGGATAATCATTTTATTTTTAATTACCTCTTGTTTTCTCTAGTAAATTTTTACCCCAAAAGACAATGGCTTGCTCTCACCAGGAAGGTCAGTAGTTAAAGCATCACACCTATACGCTAATGTCATAGGTTTGGTCCTGGGTCAAGGCACATACAGAATCAGATTGACGTTTCTGATTGTTTGTCATTTTTTCTCTTTATGCTCCCTCTAACATTAATAAATAAATAAAAGAAAAAATGACAATGGCATTTTTCTTGTAGATTTTTCAGCTTAAATTGCATAGAAGAATGAGTTATGTTTTTCAAAATCTCATGCCTAGAGGAAATAAATGGTAAGGTTGTAAAGCACTATATTTCCCTATGTATAAGAAGCCTCCCTGTATATGACACACCTTAATTTTGAGCACAAAGTTTGAGAAAATAATACCAAATTCAAATAAACAGGAAATGCAAGTAAAAAACACTACAACCACTGTATAAAACTCACCCAGTTTTCTAACCCCACATTTTTTAAAAAGATAAGTCTCATACATGGGGAAATGTGGTATACAACTCCAAATGTTTCTGTGAACAGCTTTTTTTTCTATTTTTTTTTAGAGACAGGGAGAGATTCAGAGAGAGGGATAGATAGGGACAGAGAGATAGAAATGAAGAGAGTTATTTATTATGTGCAGATCACAGATCAATCATTGATTTGTTGTTTTGAAACCTTCCGTGTTCCCTGACTCCTGTCTCATATGTGCCTTGACCAGGGGACTACAGCTATTCGAGTGACCACTTCATTGAGCAAGCGACCTTGGCCTCAAGATGGTGAGCTTTGCTCAAAACACATAAGCCCAAGCTCAAGCTGGCGACCCTGGAATTTCAAACCTGGGTTCTCCGATACCAGTCAAATGCTGTGACCACAGCGCCACTGCTAGCTCATTCTGTGAACATTTATTTCTCTTAATTTCGCTGGATTTTACTTAGTACACAGGTGCCTAGTATGGGTGGAAATGTTGTGTATTTTGAGGTTTTCTTGACCTAAAATATATTCATCACTACATTTTTCCATAGGTTTCCTTATGTAGTTTTTATTTACATTAATTTTAAGGTATTTTGTAACTTGAATTGTGATTTTGAGAGGGGGATTATTTAGGAGTGAATTTTCTTGCCTTAAAAAAAGGGATTTTTACTTAATTTCTATTACTATTAACTGTATTAAGAGAAATGACAACAAGAAACATGCTTTATATTATTTCTAAAGTTAGAGGTAGTTAAAAGTTGCTTGAAAGGACATACAGAATTATCTATGATAAATGATTTCCAAGTGCGATTATCTGCTACCACCTCCTGTGAAACTTGGGAATAACAGCTCTGAGCAGTTCTTTTGAAAAAATACAGTAGCAGGGTGTTGTGCGTTATCTATCAATGTTGAATAAAAGGCAATCTAAAAGAATCGCCTCTAACTTGTAAATAGACAGTATTTCTACTTACTTATTTCTACTTCTTTCATCGTTAACTGTAGTGAAAGCAAGAGATACACTTGAAATCATATAATTCCACTGAAGTTACAGGAACATGCTGACAGCACATACAATAATGATCTCCGTTCCATGTGCTTCTCTGCTGCCACATCGTGGACAGCTTGGGAATCACGCCTTAGTACAAGTCCAAAGGAAAAGTTTGGTAGAGAGGATTCTCTATAATCGTTGATTCCAATTTGCCGTTTCTGTATAGTTTTTGTGTATCCTTAGTGGTTAGTTTTCTGAAAATCTCTTTGTTCATCTCGTGTTTATTCTTTTCTTCCAACCATGCTTTCATAAAGCCTTTGAAAGTGCCCATGATATACCAGGAATATGCTAGGACTCACGTCAATGCACTCATTGACTTCCCATTTAACACTTTTTCCTCTGTTTTTTGAACTTCTACTACTTAGATCTACTTAATGTAGTGTAAAAATAAAAGATGCTTTGATTTGACAAGTACTTTAAAGTTTAACATCATTTTTTTTTACAAAAAAATGTATTCTTATTGCAGAAGAATAACAGAAAATGATCTCAAAAAACAACAAAAACAAATTTTTATACATATATATCTACCTTTAATATTAGGACATTTTCTTTCCAGATTCTTTGTGTACCTATTATATTTCTCTATGTATATGTACTCAGGTACATTGGGTGTGTATACATCTGTGTGCAGAGATGTGCATTGCACATGAGCTTATCTCTCTGTGTCCACAGTGTCTGTCATTTGTGGATATGTGTGTACATATGCAAATGACTATTTTTTCATTCATTCAGCAATCACTTATTGTAATTCTATTATGTGCCAGAAACTGTGCTTGACACTGGTTGCTTATAGTGAATGAGAGAGACTAAATTTCTGTCTTTATGAACACTACACTGTCATGGGGTAAACAGGAAGAAAAATATATACATAAATAAATTAATTGTAAGTTGTAACAAGTACAGAAATTGGTAGTGCAATATCTTTGGTCCCAGTTATGATTTATTGTGGTGAGGTTCAGTATATTAGTTACTCAGAATGCAGAGCAGAGACATAAGTCACGGTTTTTCAGCAATGGGTGTACTCATGTATAAAATTGAGAAAATATAGAAATTATGAAACAAAGACCCTAGGAGGAGTCCAGTGAGCAAAACCCCTAGCATGTGTGTTGTGAACAACGCTCAGAAAAAGTCTGATGTCTAAATATTAGGAAGTCTCTCAGTCTGGACTGTGGCCATGGCACAAGGGAAAGTGCATGTTAGGAAAAAGGTCGTTTGCTACTAAACAATTAAAAATAATGTTTTTTCCCCTAAATTTCAAGAATAAAAAAGGTCTTTTGGTATTTCACCACTGCATACTAGATAATTATTTATTTTTTAATTACCTCTGGCTTTCTTCAGTAAATGTTTTCTCCAAAAGACAATGGCTTGATCTCACCAGAGAGCTCATTATTAAAAACATCACACACATATGCTAATGTCATATGTTCGGTCCTGCGTCAAGGCACATACAGAAACAGATTAATGTTTCTGACTGTCTGTCTTTTTCCCCCCATATCCTCCCTCTAACATTAATAAATATATAAAAGCAAAACTGACGATGGCTTTTCTGTTGTAGTTTTTGCAGCTTAAATTGCATAGAAGAATGAATTATGTTTTTCAAAATCTCACCCCTAGAGGAAATAAATGGTAAGGTGGTAAAGTACCATATTCCCCCATGTACAAGAAGCCTGCCAGTATACGACGCACTTTAATTTTGGAGCACAAAGTTTGAGAAAATAATAACAAATGCGAATAAACCAGAAATGCAAGTAATAAGTACTACAACCACTGTATAAGACGCACCCAGTTTTCTAACCCCACATTTTTTAAAAAACATGAGGCTTATACATGGGGAAATATGGCATACACCCTCAAAATGTCTCTGGGAAGAGTTCTATTTATGTATTTATTTTATTTATTACAGAGAAAGGGAGAGAGTCAGACAGAGGGATAGATAGGGACAGACAGAGAGAAAAAAGAGCGTTTTTTTGTTATGTGCCAAGTCACAGATCAATCATCGGTTTTTTGTTGTGACACCTTATGTTTTCATTGACTCCTGTCTCATATGTGCCTTGACCAGGGGACTACAGCTGATTAAGTGACCACTTCCTCGATCCAGCGACCTTGAGCTCAAGCTGGTGAACATTTCTCAAACCACATGTGCCCACGCTTAAGCTGGCGCCCTTCGGGTCTCAAGCCTGGGTCTGCCGCATTCCAGGCAAATGCTCTAACCACTGCGCCATCGCCTGCTCAGCCTGTGAACATTTTTTCTCTTACATTCTCTGGATTTTATTTAGTACTCAGGTTCCTAGTATGGGTGGAAATGCTGTGTATTTTAAGGTTTTCTTGCTCTAAAATGTATTCATCACTACATTTTTCAATAGGTTTCCTTATGTAGATTTTATTTCCATTAATTTTAAGGTATTTTGTACCTTGGATTGTGATTTTGAGGGGGGGTTATTTAGGAGTGAATTTTCTTGCCTTAAAAAAGGGGGATTTTTAGTTAATTTCTATTACTGTTTACTGTATTAAGTGAAATGACAACAAGTAACATGCTTTATATCATTTCTAAAGTTAGAGGTAGTTAAAAGTTGCTTGAAAGGACATACAGAATTATCTATGATAAATGGTTTCCAAGTGTTAATCTCTGCTACCCCCTCTTGTGCACCTTGGGAATAAGAGGTCCGTGCAGTTCTCCTGAATATATATATACAGCAGTAGAGTCATGTGCGTTATCTATCAATGTTGAATCCAAGGCTATTTAAAAGAAACCTCTATAAGTTGTAAATATAAGGCATTTCTACTTACTGATTGCTACTTCTTTCATCGTTCACTCTAGTGAAAGCAAGAGATATAAGTGGTATCATTTCAGTCCACTGAACTTACTGGAACATGCTGACCGCACGTACAATAATGATCTCAGTTCCATGTGCTTCTCTGCTGCCACCTCGTGGTCAGCTTGGGAATCACGCCTCAGTACAGGTCCAAAGAAAAAGTTGGGTAGAGAGGATTGTCTATAATCATTGATTACAATTTGCCGTTTCTGTATAGTTTTTGTGTACCCTTCGTGGTTTGTTTACTGAATATCTCTTGGTTCATCTTGTGTTTATTCTTTTCTTCCAACCATGCTTTCATAAAGCCTTTGGAAGTGCCCATCATATACCAAGCACTGTGCTAGGACTCACGTCAATGCCCTCAGTGACTTCCCATTCATCTCTTTTTACATCTGTCTTTTGAACTTCTTCTATTTAAATCTACTTAATGTAGTGTAAAAATAAAAGATGTTTTAATTTGACAAGTACTTTAAAATTTAACAGCTTTTTCATTACAAAAATTATATTCTTATTGCAGAAGGGCAAGATGAAATGATCTCAAAAAAACAAGAAAAAGAAATTTTCATACATATATATCTACCTTTAATATTAGGACAATTTCTTTCCATATTCTTTGTGTACCTATTATATTTCTCTATGTATATGTACTCTGGTACATTGGGTGTGTGTACATCTGTGTGCATAGATGTGCATTGCACATGAGCTTATCTCTTTATGTCCACAGTGTCTGTCATTTGTGGATATGTGTGTATGTATGCAAATGACTATTTATTCATTCATTCAGGAATCACTTTTTGTAATTCTATTATGTGCCAGGAACTGTGCTCGAAAATGGTTGCCTATAGTGAATGCAAGAGACTAACTTTCTGTCTTTATGAACACTACACTGTCATGGGGTAGACAGGAAGAAAAATATATACATAAATAAATTAATTGTAAGCTGTAACAAGTACGGAAACAGGTAGTGCAATATCTTTGGTCCCAGGTATGATTTATTGTGGCGAGGATCAGTATATCAGTTTCTCAGAAGGCAGAGCAGAGACATAAGTCACGGTTTTTCAGCAATGCGTGTTCTCGTGTATAAAATTGAGAAAATATAGAAATTATGATACAAAGACCCCGGGAGGTGTTCAGTGAGCAAAACCCCTAGCTTGTGTGTGGTGAACAATGCTCAGATAAATTCTGATGTCCAAATATTAGGAGGTCTCTCAGTCTGGACTGGTGCCACGGCACAAGGGAAAGTGCATGTTAGGAAAAAGGTCGCTTGGTACTAAACAATTAGAAATAGTTTTTATGCCCCTGAATTTCAAGAGCAAAGAAAAGTCTTCTGGTGTTGTCACCACTGCAGACTAGATAATCATTTTATTTTTTAAATACCTCTGGTTTTCTCTAGTAAATGTTTTCCCCAAAAGACAATGGCTTGCTCGCAACCAGAGAGCTCATTATTAAAAGCATCACACACATATGCTAATGTCATATGTTTGGTCCTGGGTCAAGGCACATACAGAAACAGATTTATCTTTCTGACTGTCTGTCTTTTTTCCCCTTTATCCTCCCTCTAAAATTAATAAATATATAAAAGCAAAACTGAATATTGCTTTTTTGTTGTAGTTTTTGCAACTTAAATTGCATAGAAGAACGAATTATGTTCTTCAAAATCTCACCCCTAGAGGAAATAAATGGTATGGTGATAAAGTACTATATTTCCCCATGTATAAGAAGCCACCGTATATACGACGCATCTTAATTTTTGAGCACAAAGTTTGAGAAAATGATAACAAATACGAATAAACCGGAAATGCAAGTAAAAATTCTACAACCACTGTATAAGAAGCACCCAGTTTTCTGACCCCACATTTTTAAAAACGCATGAGGCTTATACATGGGGAAATATGGTATACACCCTCAAAATGTCTCTGGGAACAGTTCTAATTATTTATTTATTTATTTATTTATTTTATATTTTGCAGAGAAAGGGAGAGAGTCAGAGAGAGGGATAGATAGGGACAGACAGATAGAATAAAAGAGCATTTTTAATTATGTGCCAAGTCACAGATCAATATTTGTTTTTTTGTTGTGACACCTTATGGGTTCATTGACTCCTGTCTCATATGTGCCTTGACCAGGGGACTACAGCTGATTAAGTGACCACTTCCTTGATCCAGCGACTTTGAGCTCAAGCTGGTGAACATTTCTCAAACCACATGTGCCCCCGCTCAAGCAGGCGCCCTTCGGGTCTCAAACCTGGGTCTGCCGCATTCCAGGCAAATGCTCTAACCACTGCGCCATCGCCTGCTCAGCCTGTGAACATTTTTTTCTCTTACGTTCTCTGGATTTTATTTAGTACACAGGTTCCTAGTATGGGTGGAAATGCTGTGTATTTTAAGGTTTTCTTGCTCTAAAATGTATTCATCACTACATTTTTCCATAGGTTTCCTTATGTAGATTTTATTTCCATTAATTTTAAGGTATTTTGTACCTTGGATTGTGATTTTGAGGGGGGGTTATTTAGGAGTGAATTTTCTTGCCTTAAAAAAAGGGGGATTTTTAGTTAATTTCTATTACTGTTTACTGTATTAAGTGAAATGACAACAAGAAACATGCTTTACATCATTTCTAAAGTTAGAGGTAGTTAAAAGTTGCTTGAAAGGACATACAGAATTATCTATGATAAATGGTTTCCAAGTGCGATTCTCTGCTACCCCCTCCTGTGCACCTGGGGAATAAGAGCTCCGAGCAGTTCTCCTGAAAAAATAAAACAGTATGGTCTTGTGCCTTATCTAACAATGTTGAATCCAAGGCTATCTAAAAGAAACCTCTATACCTTGTAATTATAAGGCATTTCTACTTACTGATTGCTACTTCTTTCATCGTTCACTCTAGTGAAAGCAAGAGATATACGTGGTATCCTTTAAGTATACTGAAGTTACTGGAACTTGCTGACAGCATGTACAATAATGATCTCAGTTCCATGTGCTTCTCTGCTGCCACCTCGTGGTCAGCTTGGGAATCATGCCTCAGTACAGGTCCAAAGGAAAATTTGGTAGGGAAGATTGTCTATAATCTTTGATTCCAATTTACCGTTTCTGTATAGTTTTTGTGTATCCTTAGTGGTTTGCTTTCTGAAAATCTCTTGTTTCATCTTGTGTTTATTCTTTTCTTCCAACCATGCTTTCATAAATCCTTTGGAAGTGCCCATGATATACCAGGCACTGTGCTAGGACTCACATCAATGCACTCAATGACTTCCCATTTTTTTTTCTTCTGTCTTTTGGACTTCTTCTATTTAAATCCACTTAATGTAGTGTAAAAATAAAAGATGCTTTGATTTGACAAGTACTTTGAATTTTAACAGCTTTTTCATTACAAAAAATATATTCTTATTGCAGATGGTCAAGAGAAAATGATCTCAAAAAACAACAATAACAAATTTTCATACAGATATATCTACCTTTAATATTAGGACATTTTCTTTTCATATTCTTTGTGTACCTATTATATTTCTTTATGTATATGTACTCAGGTACATTGGGTGTGTGTACATCTGTGTGCATAGATGTGAATTTCACATGAGCTTATATCTCTGTGTCCACAGTATCTGTCATTTGTGGATATGTGTGTATGTCTACAAATGACTATTTATTCATTCACTCAGGAATCACTTATTGTAATTCTACTATGGGCCAGGCACTGTGCTCAACTCTGGTTGCCTAGAGTGAATGAGAGAGACTCACTTTCTGTCTTTATGAACACTACACTGTCATGTGGTAGACAGGAAGAAAAATATATACATAAATAAATTAATTGTGAGTTGTAACAAGTACAGAAATTGGTAGTGCAATATCTTTGGTCCCAGTTATGATTTATTGTGGTGAGGTTCAGTATATCAGTTTCTCAGAAGGCAGAGCAGAGACATAAGTCTCGGTTTTTCTGCAATGCGTGTTCTCATGTATAAAATTGAAAAAATATAGAAATTATGAAACAAAGACCCTGGGAGGTGTTCAGTGAGCAAAACCCCTAGCTTGTGTGTGGTGAACAATGCTCAGATAAATTCTGATGTTCAAATATTAGGAGGTCTCTCAATCTGGAGTAGTGCCACAGCACAAGGAAAAGTGCTTGTTAGGAAAAAGGTCGCTTGGTACTAAACAATTAGAAATAGTGTTTATGCCCCTGAATTTCAAGAACAAAGAAAAGTCTTCTGGTGTTGTCACCAATTCAGACTAGATAACCATTTTATTTTTTTTATTTACCTCTGGTTTTCTCTAGTAAATGTTTTCCCCAAAAGATAATGGCTTGCTCGCAACAGAGAGCTCAATATTAAAAGCATCACACACATATGCTAATGTCATATGTTTGGTACTGGGTCAAGCCACATATAGAAACAGATTGATGTTTCTGATTGTCTGTCTTTTCCCCCCTATATTGTCCCTCTAAAATTAATAAATATAAAAAGCAAAACTGACAATTGCTTTTTTGTTGTAGTTTTTGCGCTTAAATTACATAGAAGAACAAATTATGTTCTTCAATATCACACCCCTAGAGAAAATCAATGGTACGGTGATAAAGTACCATATTTGCCCATGTTTAAGAAGCCTCCCAGTATACGACTCACCTTAATTTTGGAGCACAAAGTTTGAGAAAATGATAACAAATGCGAATAAACCAGAAATGCAAGTAAAATTACTACAACCACTGTATAAGACGCACGCAGTTTTCTTACCCCACATTTTTAAAAACACATGAGGCTTATACATGGGGAAATATGGTATACACCCTCCAAATGTATTTGTGAAGAGTTCTATTTATTTATTTATTTATTTTCTTTATTTCAGAGAAAGGGAGAGTGTCAGACAGAGGGATACATAGGGACAGACAGATAGGAAAAAAGAGCGTTTTTTATTATGTGCCAAGTCACAGATCAATCATCGGTTTTTGTTGTGACACCTTATGTGTTCATTGATTCCTGTCTCATATGTGTCTTGACCAGGGGACTACAGCTTTTTGAGTGACCACTTCCTCGATCCAGCGACCTTGAGCTCAAGCTGATTAACATTTCTCAAACCACATGTTCCCACGCTCAAGCTGGCGCCCTTCGAGTCTCAAACCTGGGTCTGCCGCATTCCAGGCAAATGCTCTAACCACTGCGCCATCGCCTGCTCAGCCTGTGAACATTTTTTTCTCTTATGTTCTCTGGATTTTATTTAGTGCACAGGTTCCTAGTATGGGTGGAAATGCTGTGTATTTTAAGGTTTTCTTGCTCTAAAATGTATTCATCACTACATTTTTCCATAGGTTTCCTTATGTAGATTTTATTTCCATTAACTTTAAGGTATTTTGTACCTTGTATTGTGATTTTGCGGGGTGGTTATTTAGGAGTGAATTTTCTTGCCTTAAAAAGAAAGGGGGATTTTTAGTTAATTTCTAATACTGTTTACTGTATTAAGTGAAATGACAACCAGAAACATGCTTTATATCATTTCTAAAGTTAGAGGTAGTTAAAAGTTGCTTGAAAGGACATACAGAATTATCTATGATAAATGCTTTCCAAGTGCGAATCTCTGCTATCCCCTCCTGTGCACCTTGGGAATAAGAGGTCCATGCAGTTCTCCTGAAAATATACAGCAGTAGAGACATGTGCGTTATCTATCAATGTTGAATCCAAGGGTATCTAAAAGAAACCTCTATAAGTTGTAAATATAAGGCATTTCTACTTACTGATTGCTACTTCTTTCATCGTTCACTCTAGTGAAAGCAAGAGATATACGTGGTATCATTTAAGTCCACTGAAGTTACTGGAACTTGCTGACAGCACATACAATAATGATCTCTGTTCCATGTGCTTCTCTGCTGCCACCTCGTGGTCAGCTTGGGAATCATGCCTCAGTACAGGTCCAAAGGAAAAGTTTGGTAGAGAGGATTGTCTATAATCATTGATTACAATTTGCCGTTTCTGTATAGTTTTTGTGTACCCTTAGTGGTTTGTTTTCTGAATATCTCTTGGTTCATTTTGTGTTTATTCTTTTCTTCCAGCCATGCTTTCATAAAGCCTTTGGAAGTGCCCATCATATACCAGGCACTGTGCTAGGACTCACATCAATGCACTCAGTGACTTCCCATTCAACTCTTTTTACATCTGTCTTTTGAACTTCTTCTATTTAAATCTACTTAATGTAGTGTAAAATCAAAGATGCTTTGATTTGACAAGTACTTTAAAATTTAACAGCTTTTTTATTACAAAAATTATATTCTTATTGCAGAAGGGCAAGAGAAAATGATCTAAAATAAAACAACAAAAAGAAATTTTCATACATATATATCTACCTTTAATATTAGGACATTTTCTTTCCATATTCTTTGTGTACCTATTATATATCTCTATGTATATGTACTCAGGTACATTGGGTGTGTGTACATCTGTGTGCATAGATGTGCATTGCACATGAGCTTATCTCTCTGTGTCCATAGTGTCTGTCATTTGTGGATATTTGTGTACGTATGCAAATGACTATTTATTCATTCATTCAGGAATCACTTATTGTAATTCTATTATGTGTCAGGCACTGTGCTCGACACTGTTTGCCTATTGTGAATGAGAAAGACTCACTTTCTGTCTTTATGAAAACTACACTGTCATGGGGTAGACAGGAAGAAAAATATATACATTAATAAATTAATTGTAAGTTGTAACAAGTACGGAAATTGGTAGTGCAATATCTTTGGTCCCAGTTATGATTTATTGTGGTGAGGTTCAGTATATCAGTTTCTCAGAAGGCAGAGCAGAGACATAAGTCTCGGTTTTTCTGCAATGTGTGTTCTCATGTATAAAATTGAAAAAATATAGAAATTATGAAACAAAGACCCTGGGAGGTGTTCAGTGAATAAAATCCCTAGCTTGTGTGTGGTGAACAATGCTCAGATAAATTCTGAGGTCCAAATATTAGGAGGTCTGCAGTCTGGACTGGTGCCACGGCACAAGGGAAAGTGCATGTTAGGAAAAAGGTCGCTTGGTACTAAACAATTAGAAATAGTGTTTATGCCCCTGAATTTCAAGAGCAAAGAAAAGTCTTCTGGTGTTGTCACCACTGCAGACTAGATAACCATTTTATTTTTTTTATTTACCTCTGGTTTTCTCTAGTAAATGTTTTCCCCAAAAGACAATGGCTTGCTCACTCCAGAGAGCTCATTATTAAAAGCATCACACACATACGCTAATGTCATATGTTTGGTCCTGGGTCAAGACACATACAGAAACAGATTGATGTTTTTTACTGTCTGTTTTTTTCCCCTATATACTCCCTCTAAAATTAATCAATATATAAAAGCAAAACTGAATATTGCTTTTTTGTTGTAGTTTTTGCAACTTAAATTGCATAGAAGAACGAATTATGTTTTTCAAAATCTCACCCCTAGAGGAAATAAATGGTAAGGTGATAAAGTACTATATTTCCTCATGTTTAAGAAGACTCCCAGTATACGACACACATTAATTTTGGAGCACAAAGTTTGAGAAAATGATAACAAATGCAAATAAACCAGAAATGCAAGTAAAATTACTACAACCACTGTATAAGATGCACCCAGTTTTCTAACCCCACATTTTTAAAAAGATATGAGGCTTATACATGGGGAAATATGGTATACACCCTCCAAATGTCTCTGGGAAAAGTTCTATTTATTTACTTATTTTATTTTTTACAGAGAAAGGGAGAGAGTCAGAAAGAGTGATAGATAGGCAAAGACAGATAGAAATGGAGAGAATTTTTTATTATGTGCCAAGTCACAGATCAATCATTTGTTTTTTGTTGTGTCACCTTATAGGTTCATTGACTCCTGTCTCATTTGTACCTTCACCAGGGGACTGCAGCTGGTTGAGTGACCGCTTGCTCGAGCCAGCCACCCTCAACTAAACCTGGTGAGCTTTCCTCAAACCACATGAGCCCACACTCAACCTGGCGTCCTTGGGATCTCAAACCTTGGTCTGCCGCATTCCAGGCAAAAGCTCTAACCACTGTGCAATCGCCTGCTCAGGCTGTGAACATGTTTTCCTTTTACTTTCTCTAGATTTTATTTAGTATCCTGGTTCTTAGAATGGGTGGTTAGGCTGTGTATTTTAACATTTTTTTGCCCTAAAATATATTCATCACTACATTTTTTCATAGGTTTCCTTATGTAGTTTTTATTTCTATTAATTTTAAAGTATTTTTTAACTTGGATTGTGATTTTGAGGGGGGTCATTTAGGAGTGAATTTCCTTACCTTAAAAAAAAGGATGTATAATTAATTTCTATTACTGTTTACTATATTAATAAAATGACAAAAAGTAACATGCTATATATCATTTCTATTGTTAGAGAGTGTTGAAACTTGCTTGAAAGGACATACAGAATTATCTGTGGTAAATGTTTTCCAAGTGTGCTTCTCTGCTGCCACCTCGTGTGTACCTTGGGAATAAGAGCTCAGAGCAGTTCTCCTGGAAAAATACAGCAGGTGGATTTTGTGTGTTATCTATCAATGTTGATACCAAGGCTATCTAAAAGAAACTTTTATAACTTGTAAATATTATATAAGGAGTTTATAGTTACTGTTTGTACCTGTTTCAACTTTAACTGTAGTGAATGCAAGAGATATACTTGGTATCATTTCAATCCTTTGAAGTTTGCTGGAACTTGCTCCATAGCACATACAATGATGACCTCTGTTACATGTGGTTATCTGCTGCCAACTCATGTGCATCTTGGGAATCACGCCTCAGTACAGGTCCAAAGGAAAGATTGGTAGAAGATTGTCTATAAACGTTGATTCCAAGTTGCCACATTTCTGTAACGTTTTTGTGTATCCTTGGTGGTTTCTTTTCTGAAAATTTCTCGGTTCATCTTGTTTTTCTTATTTCCTTCCAGCCATGCTTTCATAAAGCCTTTGAAAGTGCCCATCATATACCAGGCACTGAGCTAGGACTCATTTCAATGCACTTATTAAAATCCCATTCTACTCTTTTTACTTCTATCTTTTGAACTTGTTTTATTTAAATCTACTTAGTGTAGTGTAAAATCAGAGGTGCTTTGATTTGACAAGTACTTTGAATTTTAACAGCTTTTGTATTATAAAAAACATAATTTTATTGCACAAAGGCAAGAGAATATGATCTCAAAAAACAACAACAACAAATTTTCATGCAGATATATCTACTTTTAATATTAGGACATTTTTTTTCCATATTCTTTGTGTACCTATATTTCTCTATGTATATGTACTCAGGTATATGCACAGAATTTGGTTATGCAATATCTTTGGTGTCAGTTATGTTTTATTATGGTGAAGTTCAGTATATCATTTTCTCAGAGGCAGAGCTGAGACATAAGTCTTGGTTTTTCAGCAATGCATGTTCTCAGGTATAAAATTGAGAAAATATAGAAGTTATGAAACAAAGATCTTGGGAGGTGTTCTGTGAGCAAAAGAACCTAGCTTGTATGTGGTGACCAAATCTCAGGTAATTTCTGAGGTCCAAACCTTAGGAGGTTTCTTAGTCTGAACTGTAACCATGGCACAATAGAAAGTGCATGTTAGGAAATGAGACACTCTGTGCTAAACATTTAGATATAGTGTTTATGCCGCTGAATTTCAAGAGCAAAGAAAAGTCTTATGGTGTTTTAACCAATGAAGACAAGATTATCATTTTATTTTTTAATTACCTCTGGTTTTCTCTAGTAAATTTTTTCCCCAAAATCAATGGCTTGCTCTCACCAGAGAGCTCAGTAGTTAAAACGTCACACCTATACGCTGTCATAGCTTTGCTCCTGGGTCAAGGCACATACAGAGACAGATTGATTTTTTTGACTATCTGTTTGTCTTTTTCCCCCATTATCCTGTCTCTAACATGAATAAATAAATAAAAGAGAAAATGACAATGGCTTTTTTGTTGTTGGTTGGCAGCTTAAATTGCATAGAAAAATGAATTATATTTTTACAAAATCTTACACCAAGAGGAAATAAATGGTAATTTTGTAAAGTACCATAATTCCACATGTATAAGAAGACTCACTGTATAAGACGCACCTTAATTTTGGGACACAAAGTTTGAACACATGATAACAAATGCGAATAAACTGGAAATGTAAGTAAAAAATACTACAACCACTGTATAAGACGCATCCAGTTATCTAACCCCACAATTTTCAAAATGATGTGTTATACATGGGGAAATATGGTATACACGCTCCAAATGTCTCTGGGAACAGTTCTTTTTATTTATTTTTTTATCACAGATAAATGGAGAGAGTCAGACAGAGGGATAGATAGGGACAGACAGACAGAAATGGAGAGAGTTTTTTCTTATGTGCCAAGTCACAGATCAATCATCGGTTTTTGTTGTGTCACCTTACGTGTTCATTGATTCCTGTCTCATATGTGCCTTGACCAGGGGACTACAGATGATTGAGTGACCGCTTGCTCAAGCAGCGACCTTGGGCTCAAGCTGGTGAGCTTTTCTCAAACCATATGAGCCCACCCTCAAGCTGGCGCCCTTGGGATCTCAAACCTGGGTCTGCCGCATTCCAGGCAAATGCTCTAACCACTGTGCAATCGCGTGTTCAGGCTGTGAACATTTTTTTTTTTACTTTCTCTAGATTTTATTTAGTATCCTGGTTCTTAGTATGGAAGAAAAGGCTGTGTATTTTAAGGTTTTCTTGCCCTAAAATATATTCATCACTACATTTTTCCATAGGTTTCCTTATGTAGTTTTTACTTCCATTAATTTTAAAGTATTTTGTAACTTGGATTGTGATTTTGAGGGGGGTTATTTAGGAGTGAATTTCTTTACCTTAAAGAAAGGGATTTTTAGTTAATTTCTATTACTGTTTACTATATTAAGTGAAATGACAACAAGAAACATGCTTTATATCATTTCTAAGGTTAGAAATAGTTGAAACTTGCTTGAAAGGACATACAGAATTATCTGTGGTAAATGTTTTCCAAGTGTGCTTCTCGGGTGCCACCTCGTGTGTACCTTGGGAATAAGAGCTCAGAGCAGTTCTGCTGGAGAAATACAGCAGGTGGGTTTTGTGCGTTATCTATCAATGTTGATTCCAAGGTTATGTAAAACAACTTTTATAACATGTAAATATAAGGCATTTATAGTTACTGCTTGTTCCTGTTTCAACGTTAACTGTAGTGAATGCAAGAGATATATTTGATATAATTTAAATCCTCTGAAGTTTGCTGGAACTTGCTCCATAGCACATAAAATGATGACCTCTGTTACATTTGCTTCTGTGCTACCACCTCGTGTGCATTTTGAAAATCACGCATCAGTACAGGTCCAAAAGAAAATTTTTAGAAGATTGTCTATAAACGTAGATTCCAAGTTGCCACTTCTACAAAATTTTGTGTATCCTTGGTGGTTTCTTTTCTGAAAATTTCTGTTAATACTGTTTTTCTTATTTCCTTCCATCCATGCTTTCATTAAGCCTTCGAAAGTGCCCATCATATTCCAGGCACTGTGCTAGATCTCATGTCATTGCACTCATTGAATTAACATTCTACTCTTTTTACAGCTGCCTTTTCAACTTGTTTTATTTAAATCTACTGAGTGTAATGTAAAATCGGATGTGTTTAGTTTTGACAAGTACTTTGAATTTTAACAGCTTTTGTATTATAAAAAACATAATTTTATTGCACAAAGGCAAGAGAATATGATCTCAAGAAACAACAACAACAAATTTTCATGCAGATATGTCTACCTTTAATATTAGGACATTTTCTTTTCATATTCTTTGTGTACCTATATTTCTCTATGTATATGTACTCAGGTATATGCACGGAATTTGGTAGTGCAATATCTTTGGTGTCAGTTATGATTTCTTGTGGTGACGTTTAGTATATCATTTTCTCAAAAACAGAGCTGAGACATAAGTCTCGGTTTTTCAGCAATGCATGTTCTCATGTATAAAATTGAGAAAATATAGAAGTTATGAAACAAAGATCCTGGGAGGTGTTCTGTGAGTGAAAGAATCTAGCTTGTATGTGGTGACCAACTCTCAGGTAATTTCTGAGGTCCAAACCTTAGGAAGTCTCTTAATCAGAACTGCTATCATGGCACAATAGAAAGTACATGTTAGGAAATGGGTTGCTTTGTGCTAAATAATTAGATATAGTGTTTATGCCCCTGAATTTCAAGAGCAAAGAAAAGTCTTATGGTGTTTTTACCAATGCAGACTAGATAATCACTTTATTTTTAAATTAACTCTGGTTTTTTCTAGTAAAGTTTTTCCCCAAAATCAATGGCTTGCTCTCACCAGAGAGCTCAGTAGTTAAAGCATCACACCCATATGCTAATTTCATAGCTTTGCTCCTGGGTCAAGGCACATACAGAGACAGATTGATGGTTTTGACTATCCGTTTGTCTTTTCCCCCATTATCCTGATTCTAACATGAATAAATAAATAAAAGAGAAAATGAAAATGCCTTTTTTGTTGTTGTTTTGCAGCTTAAACTGCATAGAAGAATGAATTATGTTTTACAAAATCTCACCCCAAGAGGAAATAAATGGTAAGTTTGTAAAGTACCATATTTCTCCATGTATAAGAAGCCTCACTGTATAGGACGCACCTTAATTTTGGGGCACTCAGTTTGAGAACATGATAAAAAATGCAAATAAAAGGAAAATGTTATTAAAAAATACTACAACCACTGCATAAGACACACCCAGTTTTCAAACCCTACATTTTTCAAAATGATGTCTTATACATGGAGAAATATGGTATACTCCTTCCAAATGTCTCTGGAAACAGTTATTTTTATTTATTTATTTTTTCATTACAGAGAAAGGGAGAGAGTCAGATAGAGGGATAAATAAGAACAGACAGATAGAAATGGAGAGACATTTTTCTTATGTGCCAAGACACAGATTAGTCATCAGTTTTTTGTTGTGACACCTTACGTGTTCATTAACTCCTGTCTCTTATGTGCCTTGACCAGGGGACTACAGCTGATAGAGTGACTGCTTGCTCGAGCCAGCGACCTTGGACTCAAACTTGGGAGCTTTGCTCAAACCACATGAGCCCAGGCTCAAGCTGGCGTCCTTGGGATCTCAAACCTTGGTCTGCCACATTCCAGGCAAATGCTCTAACCACTGTGCAATCGCCCGCTCAGGCTCTGAACATAATTTTCTTTTACTTTCTCTGGATTTTATTTAGTATCTTGGTTCTTAGTATGGGTAGAAAAGCTGTGTATTTTAAGGTTTTCTTGCCCTAAAATATATTCATCACTACATTTTTCCATGGGTTTCCTTATATAGTTTTTATTTCCATTAATTTTAAAGTATTTTGTAACTTGAATTGTGATTTTGAGGGGGGGTAATTTAGGAGTGAATTTCCTTACCTTAAATAAAGGGATTTTTAGTTAATTTCTATTACTGTTTACTATATTAAGTGAAATGACAACAAGAAACATACTTTATATCATTTCTAAGGTTAGAGGTAGTTAAAACTTGCTTGAAAAGACATACAAAATTATCTGTAGTAAATGGTTTCCAAGTGCGCTTCTCTGCTGCCCCCTCATGTGTACCTTGAGAATAAAAGCTCAGAGCCATTCTCCTGGAAAAATAGAGCAGGTGGGTTTTGTGCGTTATCTATCAATGTTGATTCCAAAGCTATCTAAAAAAACTTTTATAACTTGTAAATATAAGGCATTTCTAGTTACTGCTTTCACCTGTTTCAACGTTAACTGTAGTGAATGCAAGAGATATACTTGATATCATTTCAATCCTCTGAAGTTTGCTGGAACGTGCTCCATAGCACATACAATGATGACCTCTGTTACATGTGCTTCTCTGCTGCCACCTCGTGTGCATCTTGGAAATAACGCGTCAGTACAGGTCCAAAGGAAAATTTTTTAGAAGATTGTCTATAAATATAGATTCCAAGTTGCCACTTCTGTAACGTTTTTGTGTATCCTTGGTGGTTTCTTTTATGAAAATTTCTCGGTTCATATTCTTTGTCTTATTTCCTTTCAGCCATGCTTTCATAAAGCCTTTGAAAGTGCCCATCATATACCAGGCACTGTGCTAGGACTCATGTCAATGCACTCATTGAATTCCCATTCTACTCTTTTTACTTCTGTCTTTTGAACTTGTTTTATTTAAATCTACTTAGTGTAGTGAAAATTCGGAGGTGCTTTGATTTGACAAGTACTTTGAATTTTAACAGCTTTTTTATTATAAAAAAATATTTTTATTGCAGAAGGGCAAGAGAATATGATCTCAAAAAACAACAACTACAAATTTTCATGCAGATATGTCTACCTTTAATATTAGGACATTTTCTTTCCATATTCTTTTTGTACCTAGATTTCTCTCAGGTATATGCACGGAATTTGGTAGTGCAATATCTTTGGTGTCAGTTATGATATATTGTGGCGACGTTCAGTATATCATTTTCTCAAAGGCAGACCTGAGACATAATTCTCGGTTTTTCAGCAATGCATGTTCTCATGTATAAAATTGAGAAAATATAGAAGTTATGAAACAAAGATTCTGGGAGGTGTTCTGTGAGCAAAAGAACCTAACTTGTATGTGGTGACCAACTCTCAGGTAATTTCTGAGGTCCAAACCTACGAAGGTCTCTTAGTCTGAACTGCTACCACGACACAATAGAAAGTGCATGTTAGGAAATGGGTCGCTTTGTGTTAAACAATGAGATATAGTGTTTATGCCCCTGAATTTCAAGAGCAAAGAAAAGTCTTACGGTGTTTTCACCAATGCAGACTAGATTATCATTTTATTTTTTAATTACCTCTGGTTTTCTTTAGTAAATTTTTTTCCTAAAATCAATGGCTTTCTCTCACCAGAGTGCTCAGTAGTTAAAGCGTCACACCCATACGCTAATGTCATAGCTTTGCTCCTGATTCAAGGCACATACAGAGACAGATTGATGTTTTAGACTATCTGTCTTTTTCCCCCATTATCCTGCCTCTAACATGAATAAATAAATAAAAGAGAAAATGACAATGGCATTTTTGTTGTTGTTTTGCAGCTTAAATTGCATAGAAGAATGAATTATGTTTTACAAAATCTCACCCTAAGAGGAAATGTATGGTAATGTTGTAAAGTACCATATTTCCCCATGTATAAGAAGCCTCACTGTATAAGACGCACCTTAAATTGGGGGCATAAAGTTTGAGAACACGATAACAAATGTGAAATAACGAGAAATGCAAGTAAAAAATACTACAACCAGTGTATAAGATGCACCCAGTTTTCTAACCCCACAATTTTCAAAATCATGTCTTATACATGGGGAAATATGGTACACACCCTCCAAATGTCTCTGGGAACAGTTCTTTTTATTTATTTATTTTTTTATTACAGAGAAAGGGAGAGAGTCAGACAGATGTATAGATAGGGACAGACAGATAGAAATGGAGAGAGTTTTTCTTATGTGCCAAGTCACAGATCAATCATCGGTTTTTTGTTGTGACACCTTACGTGTTCATTGACTCTTGTCTCATATGTGCCTTGACCAGGGGACTACAGCTGATTGAGTGACCGCTTGCTCGAGCCAGCGACCTTGGGCTCAAACTGGTGAGCTTTGTTCAAACCACATGAGCCCACCCTCAAGCTGGCGCCCTTGGGATCTCAAACCTGGGTCTGCCGCATTCCAGGCAAATGCTCTAACCACTGTGACATCGCCTGTTCAGGCTGTGAACATTTTTTTCTTTTACTTTCTCTGGATTTTATTTAGTATCCTGGTTCTTAGTATGGGTGGAAAGGCTGTGATTTTAAGGTTTTCTTGCCGTAAAATATATTCATCACTACATTTTTCCATACGTTTCCTTATGTATTTTATATTTTTATTAACTTCAATGTATTTTGTATCTTGGATTGTGATTTTGAGGGGGGTTATTTAGGAGTGAATTTTCCTACCTTAAAAAAATGATTTTTAGTTAATTTCTATTACTGTTTAGTATTTTAAGTGAAATGAAAACAAGAAACATGCTTTATATCATTTCTAAGGTTAGAGGTAGTTGAAACTTGCTTGAAAGGACATACAGAAATATCTGTGGTAAATGTTTTCCAAGTGCGCTTCTCTGCTGCCACCTAGTGTGTACCTTGGGAATAAGAGTTCAGAGCAGTTCTCCTGTAAAAAGACAGCAGGTGGGTTTTGTGCGTTATCTATCAATGTTGATTCCAAGGCTATCTAAAAGAAACTTTTATAACTTGTAAATATAAGGCATTTCTAGTTACTGCTTGTAGCTGTTTCAACGTTAACTGTAGTGAATGCAAGAGATATACTTGGTATCATTTCAATCCTCTGAATTTGCTGGAACTTGATCCATAGCACATACAATGATGACCTCTGTTACATGTGCTTCTCTGCTGCCACCTTGTGTGCATCTTGGGAATCACGCGTCAGTACAGGTCCAAAGGAAAACTTTGGTAGAATATTGTCTATAAATGTTGATTCCAAGTTGCCATTTCTGTAAAGTTTTTGTGTATCCTTGGTGGTTTCTTTTCTGAAAATTTCTCGGTTCATCTTGTTTTTCTTATTTTCTTCCAGCCATGCTTTCATAAAGTCTTTGAAAGTGCCCATCATATACCAGGCACTGTGCTAAGACTCATGTCAATGCACAAATTGAATTCCCATCCTACTATTTTTACTTCTGTCTTTTGAACTAGTTTTTTTTAATTCTACTTAGTGTAGTTTAAAATTGGAGGTGCTTTGATTTGACAAGTACTTTGAATTTTAACAGCTTTTTTATTATAAAAATAATATTCTTATTGCAGAAGGGCAAGAGAATATGATCTCAAAAAACAACAACAACAAATTTTCATGAAGATATGTCTACTTTTAATATAAGGACATTTTTTTTTCATTTTCTTTGTGTACCTATATTTCTTTATGTATATGAACTCAGGTATATGCATGGAATTTGGTAGTGCAATATCTTTGGTGTCAGTTATGATTTCTTGTGGCGACGTTCATTGTATCATTTTCTCTATGGCAGAGCTGAGACATAAGTCTCGGTTTTTCAGCAATGCATGTTCTCAGGTATAAAATTGAGAAAATATAGAAGTTATGAAACAAAGATTCTGGAAGGTGTTATGTGAGCGAAAGAACCTAGATTGTATGTGGTGACCAACTCTCAGGTAATTTCTGAGTTCCAAACCTTACGAGGTCTCTTTGTCTGAACTGCTTAGAGACAATAGAAAGTGCATGTTAGGAAATGGGTCGCTATGTGCTAAACAATTAGATATAGTGTTTAAGCCCCTGAATTTCAAGAGCAAAATAAAGTCTCATGGTGTTTTTTTGTTTTTTTTTTTTGTTTGTTTGTTTTTTTTTGTATTTTTCTGAAGCTGGAAACAGGGAGAGACAGTCAGACAGACTCCCGCATGTGCCTGACCAGGATCCACCTGGCACACCCACCATGGGGCGACGCTCTGCCCACCAGGGGGCGATGCTCTGCCCATCCTGGGCATCACCATGTTGAGACCAGAGCCACTCTAGCGCCTGAGGCAGAGGCCACAGAGCCATCCCCAGTGCCCGGACCATCTTTACTCCAATGGAGCCTTGGCTGCAGGAGGGAAAGAGAGAGACAGAGAGGAAAGCATGGCAGAGGGGTGGAGAAGCAAATGGACGCTTCTCCTGTGTGCTCTGGCCGGAAATCGAACCTCCGCATGCTAGGCTGACGCTCTACTGCTGAGCCAACTGGCCAGGACTGTGGTGTTTTCACCAATGAAGACTAGATTATTATTTTATTTTTAATTACCTCTGGTTTTCTCTAGTAAATTTTTTTCCCAAAATCAATGGCTTGCTCTCACCAGAGAGCTCAGTAGTTAAATCATCACACCCATATGCTAATGTCATAGGTTTGGTCCTGGGTCAAGGCACATACAAAACAGATTGATGTTTTTGACTATCTATTTGTCTTTTTCCCCCATTATCCTGCCTCTAACATGAATAAATATATAAAAGAGAAAATGACAATGGCTTTTTTTGTTGTTGTTTTGCAGCTTAAATTGCATAGAAGAATGAATTATGTTTCACAAAATCACACCCCAAGAGGAAATAAATGGTAAGGTTGTAAAGTACCATATTTCCCCATGTATAAGAAGGCTCACTGTATAAGACGCGCCTTAATTTTGGTGCACAAATTTTGAGAACATGATAACAAATGCGAATAAATGGGAAATACAAGTAAAAAATACTAC
This sequence comes from Saccopteryx leptura, assembly GCF_036850995.1. Taxonomy (NCBI): domain Eukaryota; kingdom Metazoa; phylum Chordata; class Mammalia; order Chiroptera; family Emballonuridae; genus Saccopteryx; species Saccopteryx leptura. The sequence continues at coordinate 138,780,598 of NC_089507.1, read as the reverse complement.
AACCACTGTATAAGACGCACCCAGTTTTCTAAACCCACATTTTTCAAAATGATGTCTTATACATGGGGAAATATGGTATACACCCTCCAAATGTCTCTGGGAACAGTTTTTTTCTTTCTTTATTTTTTTTATTAGAAAGAAAGGGAGAGAGTCAGACAGAGTGATATTATTTCAATCCTCTGAAGTTTGCTGGTACTTGCTCCATAGCACATACAATAATGGTCTCTGTTACATGTGCTTCTCTGATGCCACCTCATGTGAAACTTGGGAATCACGCCTCAATACAGTTCTAAAGAAAACGTTTGGTAGAGATGATTGTGTACAAACATTGATTACAATTTGCCGTTTTTGTAAACTTTTTGTGTATCCTTAGTATTTGTTTTCTGGGAATCTCTCGGTTCACATTGTTTTTCTTCTTTCCTTCCAGCTATGCTTTCATAAAACCTTTTAAAGTGCCCAGCATATACCAGGCACTGTGCTAAGAAATCATGTCTCTGCACTCAATGACTTCCCATTCTACTCTTTTCAATTCTGTCTTTTGAACTTCTTTTATTTAAATTTTCTTAATGTATTTTAAAATATGATGAGCTTTGATTTCTTGAGTATGATTAATTTTAACAGCTCTTTTATTATAAAAACTGTATTCTTATTGCAGAAGTGCAAGAAAAAATGATAAGAAAAACAAAACAATATTTTTTCATACAGAGATATTTTCTCTTAATATTATGACATTTTCTTTCCTTATTCTCTGGTTATCTATTACATTTCTCTATCTATATGTACTCAGGTACATTGGGTGTGTGAACATCTGTGTGCATAGATGTGCATTGCACATGAGCATATCTCTCTGTTTCCACAGTGTCTGTCAGTTGTGTATATCTGTGTATATATGCAAATGACTATTTATTCATTCATTCAATGAACACTTGTTGTTCTTTTATTATGTGCCAGGCACTGTTCTCGACACTGGTTCCCTATAGTAAATGAGGCAGACGCACTTTCTATCTTTATGAATAATACACTGTCATGGGGTAGACAGAGGAAGGAAGAATATACATAAAAAATAATTATAAGTTGTGACAAGTACTGGATTTGTTAGTGCAATGTCTTTTTTCCCAGATTTGTTTAATCGTGGTGAAGTTCAGTATATCAGTTTCTCGGAAGGCAAAAGTCTCGGTTCTTTAGCAACACGTGTTCTCAGCTATAAAACTGATAAAATTTACAAGTGATGAAACAAAGACCCTGGAAGGTGTTCTGTGACTAAAAGAACCTAGCTTGTAAGTGGTGACCAATGCTCAGATAAATTCTGATGTCCAAAGCTTAGGAGTTTGTTCAGTCTGTACTGCTGCCACGGCACAAAAAAAAGTGCATGTTATGAAAGGGTCACTTTGTGCTAAACAATTAAAAAGAGTGTTTGTGCCCCTGACTGTCAAGAGCAAAGAAAAGTATTCTGGTGTTGTGACCACAGCAGACTAAATTATTATTTTATTTTTTAATTACCTCAGATTTTCTCTAGTAATTTTTTCTTTCAAAAGACAATGGCTTGCTCAGTAGAGAGCTCACACCCATACACTAATGTCATAGGTTTGGTCCTGGGTCAAGGCACATACAGAAACAGATGGATGTTTCTGAATATCTGTCTTTCTGTTTCCTCCATCTAACATTAATAATTAAATAAAAGAAAAAATGACAATGTCTTTTTTGCTGTTGTTTTTTCAGCTTAAATTGCATAGAGGAATAAATTATGTTTTTCAAAATTTCACCCTAAAAGGAAATAAGTAGTAAGGATGATAATACCATATTTCCCATGTATAAGATGCCTTCCTCTATAAGATGCACCTTAATTTTGAGGAACAATATTTGAGAAAATCATAACAAATGCGAATAAACAGAAAATGCAAGGAAAAATACTGCAACCACTGTATAAGACGCATCCAGTTTTCAAACCCCACATTTTTCAAAAAAGATGTGTCTAATAAATGTGGAAATATGGTATACACCCCCAAATGTCTCTGTGAACATTTCTTATTTTCTTTTTCTTTTTTTTAACTGACATGGGAGCGTGTCAGAGAGAGGGATAGATAGGGCCAGACAAACAGGAATGGAGATAGTTTTTTATTATGTGCCAGGTCACAAATCAATCATCAGTTTCCCATTGTGACACCTTAGTTGTTTAATGACTGCTCTCTCCTTTGTGCCTTTACCAAGTGTATACACCTAACCTAGAGACCACTTGTTTGAGTTAGCTATCTTGGTCTCATGCTGGTGAGCTTTACTTAAACCAGATCAGCCCACACTCTATATGGCGACCTTGGTTTCTCAAACCAGGGACCTCTGCATTCCAGTCAAATGCTCTATCCAGTGCGCCACCACCTGCTCATGCTGTGAACATTTTTTTCTTTTAATTTCTCTGGATTCTATTAACAATTCTGGTTCTTAGTATGGGGGGAAAGGCTGTGTATTTTAAGTTTTTCCTCTAAAATATATTCATCACTATATTTTCCATAGGATTTCTTATGTAGTTTTTATTTCCATTGATTTTAAAGCATTTTGTAACTTGAACTGTGATTTTGAGGGGGGGTTATTTTGGTTTGAATTTTTATCTTAACAAAAGGGTTATTTAGTTAGTTTCTATTACTGATTACTAGAAAAGTGTAATGACAACAATAATCATGCTATATATCATTTCAAAGGTTTGAGGTAGTTGAAACTTTCATGAAAGAACATACAGGATTGTCTGTGGTAAAAATTTTTCAAGTGTGCTTCTCTGCTGCCACCTCGTGTGCACCTTGGGAATAACAGCTCAGAGCAGTTCACCTGGAAAAATACAGCAGTTGGGTGTTGTGTGTTATCTATAAATATTGAATCCAAAGCTATCAGGAAGATACTTCTTCACTTGTAAATATTAGGAATTTTTAGTTACTGTTTGCTACTTGTTTTCAATGATAAGTGTAGTGAAAGCAAGAAACATACATGATATCATATCAATCTTCTAAGTTTCCTGAAACTTGCTCCATAGCACGTATAACAATGGTCTCTATCACATGTGCTTTTCTGGTGCCACCTCGTGTTCATCTTTGGAATCACCCCTCAGTACAGGTCCAAAGGAAAGGTTTGGTAGAGAGGATTGTCTATAAACATTGATTCCAATTAGCCATTTTTGTAACGTTTTTGTATATCCTTAGTGATTTGTTTTCTGTGAATCTATCCGTTCATCTTGTTTTTCTTCTTTCCTTCCAGCCATGCTTTCATAAAGCCTTTGAAAGTGCCCATCATATACCAGGAACTGTGCTACGAACTCATGTCCCTGCACTCAATGACTTCCCATTCTACTATTTTTACTTCTCTCCTTTAAATTTTTTTATATAAATATTCTTAATGTATTGTAAAATATGATGTGCTTTGATTTGACAAGTATATTGAATTTTAACAGCTTTTTTATTATATAAACTGTATTGTTATTGCAGAAGTGCAAGAAAGATGATAAGAAAAACAAAACAATAAAGTTTCATACAGAGATATCTACTGTTAATATTATGACAAATTCTCTCCATATTCTTTGTGTACCTGTTATATTTCTCTATTTATATTTACTCAGGTACATTGTGTGTGTGTACATCTGTGTGCATAGATGTGCATTGCACATGAGCATATCTCTCTGTGTTCACAGTGTCTTTCATTTGTGTATATCTGTGTATGTATGCAAATGACTATTTACTCATTCATTCAATAAACACTTATTGTATTTTTATTATATGCCAGGCACTGTGCTCGATACTGGTTGCTTATAGTGAATTAGATAGATGCACTTTCTCTCTTTATGAATGGGGTAGACAGAGGAAGAAAGAATATATATATAGAATAATTATAAATTGTGACATGTACTGGATTTGGTAGTACAATGTCTTTTGTCCCAGCTTTGATTGATCGTGGTGAGGTTCAGTATATCATTTTCTCGGAAGGCAGATATGAGACATAAGTCTCACTTTTTCAGCAATGCATGTTCTCAGCTATAAAACTGAGAAAATTTACAAGTGATGAAAAAAAGACACTGGAATATGTTCTGTGACCAAAAAACCTCGTTTGTAAATGGTGACCCAGGCTCAGATAAATTCTGATGTCCAAAGTTTAGGAAGGCGCACAATCTGTACTGCGGCCACAGCACAAGAAAAAGTGCATGTTAGGAAATGGGTTACATTGTGCTAAACAATTAGAAATAGTGTTTATGCCCCTGATTGTCAAGAGCAAAGAAAATTTTTCTGGTGTTGTGACCACAGAAGACTAGATTATTATTTAATTTTTTAATTCCCTCAGGTTTTCACTAGTAATTTTTCCCCCAAAAGAAAATGGCTTTCTCTCACCAGAGTGGTCAGTAGTAAAAACATCACACCCATACACTAATATCATAGGTTTGGTTCTGGGTCCAGGCACATAAGAAACATATGAATGTTTCCAACTATCTGTCTGTCTGTTTCCCCCCTCTTCCTCCCTCTAACATTAATAATTTAAAAAAAAGGAAAAAAATGACAATGGCTTTTTTGTTGTTGTTTTTTCAGCTTAAATTGCATAGAGTAATAAATTATGTTTTTCAAAATCTCACCCTAAGAGGAAATAAGTGGTAAGGTTGTAAAGTACCATATTTCCCCATGTATAAGATGCCTCCATGTATAAGACGCACAAAAAATTTTGGGGCACAAAATTTGAGAAAATGATAATTAATGCAAATAAAGAGGAAATGCTTGTAAAATTACTACAACCACTGTACTCAACACTGCTTGCTCATTGTGAATGAGACAGACTCACTGAAAGATCAGAAAGTTATTTTTTTGCCCCGCCCTGTGCCCACCCAGCACCTTCCTTGATCTTTAGCTGTAATGGCAGCTGCGGAATTCACCGCCTGGGCTTTGCGGGCACTCCTCCACCTCCCAGTGCAGGCAGCCTGGGCGGGGTCAAAAGGGCGAAAATTACCCATTGGCTCAATGGTCATATGACTGCGAATATGGCCAGTTTTTTCTGTTGAACCACAGGCTGCTCTTGGGCTTGGGGAGGGTTTATCACTGCATGTCTTGTCTCCCTATTCATGTACGATTTGCGAGTGCATATGTGTGTGTGTGTGTGTGTGTCTGTGTGTGTGTGTGCTTGCATGTTTGCCTCCTTATGCTGCTCCTGTGTTTGGTGCTGTTGATCTGTCTGCCCACCTCCAGGCTGTCTTGGCCCAGAGGCGCCCCTGAGGCTGCACGGGCAGAATCCTGGTTCTTGCCATTTTTTTCCTATCCTTAGAGAAAACTCATCCTCCTCTGTTTACTTTCCCAGCCGAGTTGGTGCAGGTGCCAGGGGTGCTGGATGCAAAGAAAAATGGACCCAGCTCCAGGTCCTCAAAACCAGGAGAACTATTTGTTTCTGAGCTCCTCAGTTTTTCTAATGGAGGCTTTCTTTTTGTCATCTGTAAAAATGCTGCCTGTCGGCCAACCCAGTGCAGAACCCCACGCTGAGTGCTTGGGATGCAAAACCCGGAGACTCTTAAGGGAACTGACAGTTTAATGGGGAACATTCACAGAATAGAAGAATATCTAAAGAAGGCAATTTGATGGGGTACAGCCCTTCCTACGGGAACAGGGAATACTTCAAATAGGCAGAGCCTAAAAGTGGGCTTTGAGTTATGTATAGGATTTCATCAAGTAGAAAAAAAGGGCTCCTGCAAAGTTTGCCAAGCTTTTGAAGACTGTAGTGATTTCAACTTCAGGCCCTTGTGGTTGTTGAGTGCACAGAAAAGTGAGTTTTGATGGTAATAGTGGAATTATTTGGTAGTTGATGTCGCTCTTATGCCCCAGAAAGAAAAAAACTTTCTGATCTTTTCAAATGTTGTGATGTGGTTACATTGAATGACTGAATGAACAAGTGTAAGGAATTATAGCCCCAGACCTTAGAAATAATCAGAGGCAAACCTTGGATATTTTGCTAGTTTGGTTCCAGACCAACCATGCAATAGAATGAGCTGTAATCAAAATTTACTAGTGGAGGGCTTTGCCTTCAGTTTTAAAAGAAAGAAAAAAAATAGGGCAACATGTATGAAGCACAATGAAGCTACACAGAATAGAATGTGGTTTCCCTATACAACCTTCTTGTTTTCTTCTTCACAACTGTCTTCCCTGTATTCCCTTTATTTCTGTGTCTTCCTTTCAAAGCTTGGACACACTGAAGCAAGAGTGGATGCTGATGAGCTCTTCTAGGCCCAAGTTTACTTTGACTTGGTTGAGTGAACCAGCTTTTATAAAATCATTAAGGCTTAAACACAAAAACAGTAGAAACAGCCTCAATTATTTAGAATGTTGTCAGAAAATTCAGGAAGATGCTATTTTCATCTCTGTCTCCTACTATTATTACCATTGCTGTTTTCACTTTAAATTACAAACAGGTGGTGGCCTGGGCTGGTTGGCTATGCAGTAGAGTGTTGGCCCAGTGTGTTGAAGTCCTTTGTTTAATTCCCGTCTACAGCAAACAGAAGAGGCACCCATATGCTTCTTCAAATTTTCCCCTCTCCTTCCTCTCTATCTCTCTATTTCCCACCTCCAGTCAAAGCTCCATTGGAACAATGTTGGACCCTGCCTCTGAAGAGGGCTCCATGGCCTTCTCCTCATGTGTTAGAATGGTTCCTGTTGCAACAGAGCAACACCCCAGATGGGCAGAGCATTGCCCCCTGGTGAGCATGTCTGTTGGATGCAGGTTGGGTGCATGTGTGGAGTCTGACAAATTGCCTAAAGAAGGCAATTTGATGGGTTCCCGCTTTTAACTTAGGGGGAAAAATAATAATAAATAAATTATGAACAGGTGGTATTAGCCTTTTAGCATCTGGGGTCTCCTAAGTTCCTCATTTCACTGTGCTGCTCTAAACATTTTTCTCTGTTTTAGTACCACATCATTATTTGGCTTCTCCACCTAACTTGTTGCTTTTAAGCAAAAGAGACTGAGTTTTAATTATCACTGCATCCCCAGTGCCTAGCATGGAGCTTAGCAGATAGTAGGTGCTTAGTAATATTTATAGAATGAATGAGGAAACTGAGGCCTACAGAGACCACTTGTTTTGGCCATGGTTTTTGATTTATGTCAAGCCTTTATCCTGTGCCAGGCGCTATGCTAAGTAATTAACATGTAGCATCTCTTTTAACTCTCATATAATAACGCTGCTTTTCAAATGAGGAAATAAAAGCATAAGTATAAAGCAGTTCACTTAGTCATAGAGCCTGCAAAGATTGAGGTGTTCAGCCCATCAGTTGGGACCTTACTCAATTGTCTGCTGGAGCACCTATCCTGAATTGAGGTTTCTGGTGTGTGTGCTCATCAAGACTCACTGTGTTGTCTTGGGTCTTCCCAGACTCCCTTCTTTCACAAACTTTTTGGTTATCTCTGATATACTGTGGTCTCACTTAGTGTATAAAATATATAGTACGGTGTGCAGCATATTTCCTGTTATTCCCATGTGACAGCACCCTGAAAACTGCCACTCTTTGGAATCAGAATTCTACATCACTTAAAAATTTCACTGGTAGCTGGGGAAGTTGGGGAGTATGGGAGATCTAAATTATGTGTCCTGATTGTCACTAATAACTTAAAACATCACAGATGAGTTAAAACAGTTAACAAAAAACATTTAGAGGATTTTGTCTTTCCAATATGAGGATTTAAATTTAGTAACTGGTAGTACTTCTACATATCCATATTCTCAGATATAAATAATTAAAAAATAAGGACTTGTCAACATTTAGTGCATATATATAACCTGGGATTTTGCTAAAATGCAGATTCTCATTCTGTACATCTGAAATACTACAACACTAACTTTGCTAGAGATTAAGGAACCATACTTGGAGTAGTCTGAGACTAGATGCAGCCAGGAGTGGAGGTGTGAGATGTGGGCCTTTTTCTGTGGCAACTGCCAAGGAACCAGAGAGGAGTCTTTGGGGACTGGTTTTATGGGATGGGGATTTTTTGACCAGTTCTTTTAGCAGGAAAAAAAAAAGGATTTTTGTGAAACTGAGACTAGAGGTCCCTTATCGCCTCACCAAATATGCAGGCACTGAAAAAAATACTATAGTACCTCAGACTGCAGCAAACACCAAGAAGCAGAAGAAAATTTTAGGAGATAATGAAAAAAGTGATATAAAAAATCAAAATATAATGGTTTGACATGACTTCAAGGTGAACATCCCACCCCCCTTTTTTCTGAGAAAGAGAAAGGGACAAACAGGTTGGGAGAGATGAGAAGCATCAATTCTTCATAACCCTAATTCTAACCCTAACCCTAACCCTACCCTAACTATAACCCTAACCCTCACCCTCACCCTAACACTCACACTAACCCTTACCCTAGCCCTCACACTAAAATTTATTCTAACGCTAACCCCCACCAAGCCCCAACTGCCAAGGCTCTGCACCATGTGATCTCCTTAACCCTGCCCTATCAGGTTGGCTGCTACAACCCCTCCCCTCATCTTCCAGGCCCCATCTCCTCCAGTGTCTCCATCTTTAGCCATGGCACTCAGCCTGCCCTACCTGTCCTGCTCCTTCTCCAGGGCTGCACCATTCCCATCCCCTCACTGCCTAAGAGGTTTCACCTGGCCTCTGGCCTGAGTTGCATTCAGGAGGCTTCAAGTGGCTCCAGTCGCCCTACACAGTAGAGAATGTTTTAAATCAAGATGCCACAGGTTGCCTCCCCTTAGCAGCCAGTTAGGAACAGCAGAAGTCCACCCTCCCTCTCCACCCCTCCCTTTCTCTCTCCGCATTTGTAGGGACACCCGGTGTCTCCTGCACATGCTGTTGGCTCCTCTGGGGAAAGGGCAGTGCCTGGCGGGCGATTTTCTCCCTCAAGCTAGCTGTTGCCCCCAGAAAAGTTCCCAGACCAGCGCGCAGCGGGCTGCAGGGTAGTGTGGGCAGGACCAGCTCTCCTGCTCCATCAGCTGAAAATTCTTCATGGAGCTACATCGTGGACTGATTTCCCTCTGAGAAGACAGGGCAATACCTAACTCCTTTTAATCCCCGAGTTTAGAGGAGGAAACTGGCTGCAGTCTTTAGTTTACAATTAGTTCTCCCTGCTTTCATTTTTGTTGTTTTTGACAGAGAGGCAGAGAGAGACAGAAACATCAAGATGTTCTTGTATGTGCCATAACCATGGAATCTAATGGACAACCTCATGGTCTAGGAATATGCTCTAAGAAATGAAGCTATCTGGCCAGGGCTTAATTTTTATTGATTTATAGAGAAATAGAGAGAAGAAAGGAGAGAGAAGGGAGTAGAAAGGAAACATTCATTTGTTGTTCCACTCAGCCGTGTACTCATTGGCTATGACCTGACTGGAGACCAAATCCACAACCTTGGTGTTTCCGGTGGATGTTCCTTACCACCTGAGCTAACTGGCAAAATCTCTCTGTTGTTTCTTTCTTTCTTTTTTTTCTTTTATTTATTGAGAGGAAGGGAGGCAGTGGCTCCCGAATGTGGGATTATTATGGCTAGCCCACTAGGGGTTGATGCTCTGACCATCTGGGGCATTGCTTCATTGCTTAGCAACCAAGCTCTTTTTAGCACCTGAGGCAAACACCATGGAGCCACCCTCAGCACCTGAGGCCAACTCGCTCCAATTGAGCCATGGCTGCAGAAGAAGCATGAAGTTACCACTGCACTGCAAATACATCAACAGCAAACCTTCAAAGAGTCACTATGAGGTTATGGTCATGGGCAGCAAATTGAGGATACTGTCTTGACACACACACTGGAGAAACCAGATGAGAACAGATTTCCCCTGGGCCACCTCATTTAAATATTCTGTGACTCTGTCCTAGGAGCCGCACAATGACCCAGACACTTCATAACCCTCCTCACTGTGACACACTGCTCCTTTTCTTCTGGGAACATTCATGGACTTTGCAGATGCCTCTCCTTTCATCCCTCCCTACCTTCCCCTCCGCACCCTCTCCCTTCCCAAAGGACCCGCACCCAGGGCAGCAGTGGCCACCATGCTCTGGGCTCTCTCCTGCATCAGTCTCCCAGCTCCCTTCCCTGAGACTCTCCCACTCAACCACTGTTGCCCCCACAGACTCCCCCGGTACCACCCCCCACCAAAACCCTTCCTTGCTTCTCTCCCCCCACAGGAATGTCCTGGACACTGCCCAGACTCACCTCGAATTTTCCACCATGGGTCTACAATGCAGGCAGAAACTGCGGGCCCCACACATACCAGTGAAGACGCATGTCACGTAGGACTACATCTGAAGACTCCACAAAAGGGCGAAATTCTTCCCAAATTAAAGTGAATGACCTACCTTAAGACTCCCTAGCTCGATAATGGAAGATTTTGAGCCCCAATTACATGTAAGCTTTTTTCAGAGTCTAGTACACACTCATCCTCATTCCCACAGAGCTATTTCATGCAACTCAAACTAAGAACCATTTCTAAGAACACCAACTGGCACCTCCTGCAACATGACAAATTTATGTCTTCATGTGCACACTGTGTGCCCTCATAGACAGGGTGCCAGCAGACACTTCATGTGGACACAAATCCATGCCATGTCCTTTTTTGTTTGTTTGTTTGTTTTTTCATTTTAGAGAGGAAGGAAGGAGAGAGAGAAAGAAAAAGAAATAGAGAAAAATAGGAAAGAGGAGGAGGAAGCATCAACTCCCATATGTGCCTTGACCAGAAAAGTGCATGGCTCTGAACCGGCGATCTCAATGTTTCCAGGTTGATGCTTTATCCACTGCACCACCACAGGTCTGGTCTTTTCTGTGTTTGTTTTTAATAATATTTCTTTCCCAATCAAGGATTCCCTCTTTCTAAACTCAAATTTCACTGAGGTGACAAATGCTGTTTCTTCCATCACAACGACCATGAGACATGAACAAAATTTTCTTTCACAGAAATGGCTCGAGCAGACTCTATTCTGAACACTTCTTTCTAACATGCAAAGCAGATCCACATTGCCCTGCGCTGCCCCAGCTTCTTGTTGTTTCCACCCTTTGCTGTCTTTGCACCTCCCCACGCCCCGCTGCACATCATAGAAAGTCTGCCTTAAGAAACCCTAAGCTCCCTCTTCAATTAGAATTCTCTCTCCTTAAACTTATGCCCCTGAGCCTCGTTGCTCCATCCTGCCCTACTCCCTCCCCGTGCCATACCTGCTCCTCCCCATGCCTCACTATTCCTCCCTGTGCCATAATCACCCCTCGCCATTTGCCCCACCCTGTGTCGTCCTCGCGCTGTCTTGCCCCAATCCTTCCTCTCTGCCCTGTCCACCACACACTGCGTCATTTGCTCTGCCCCCCACAACGCCTCTTAGTGCCAATGCCCTGTACCTTCCCCATCCCATTCTTTCCCTGTAGCTGACAAGGCGGCTGTGGAAGCCGCTCCCTGGGATCTGCAGGTGCTCCTCAGCCTTCCCAATGCAGGCGGCGGGGTCTAAAGGGTGAAAAGGACACAGCGCCTCAGTGGTCATGTGATTGTGAAGATGGCCAGTTTTCCCTGTAAAGCCAGGCTCTGCTCTTAAACTTAGGGAGTATTTGTCGCTTCCTGTCTTGTCGCTGCCTCCTAGTGCATTTCTGCGTGTGTGTGTGTGTGTGTGTGTGTGTGTGTTTGCACACGTGCACTGCTCCTCTGTTGGGTGCTGCTGGTCTTTCTGCCCACCTCCAGACTGTCTTGACCCAAAGGCACTCCTGAGGCTGCGCGGGTAGAATCTGTGTTCCCGCCATCATTTCCAGAATCATGGAGAAAACTCAGCCTCCGCTGTTTGCTTTCCCAGCTGATTTGGTGCAGTTTCCAGGGGCGCTGGATGCAAAGAACGATGGACTTTTCTCCAGTTCTGCACAAACGAGGAGACCTGCTTGTTCCTGAGCTCCTCAATCCATCTGGAGGAGGCTTGCATTTTGTCATGGGTGAAAACGCTGCTGTCAGCCAACCCTTTGCAGGACCCTGTGCTCAATGCTGGGGATGCAAAACCCACAGACTCTTAAGGGAACTGCCAGTTTAAATGGAGAACATTCACAGAATAGAAGAATATCTAAAGAAGGCATTTTCATGGGTTCCAACCCCTCCTATGGGCACAGGGAATAATTCAGAGAGGCAGAGCCTAAAACTGGGCTTTGAGTAATGTATAAGAGTTCATCAAGTAGGAGGGAAGGGCTCCTTTGAAGGTTGCTAAGCTTTTGTGGCTGTGGTGATTGAAACTTCAGGCCCTAGCAGGTGCTGATTGTGATAGAGGAATTATTTTGGGGTTGTGATCTCCCTTATGCCTCAGAATGGAAGATAACTTTCTGAATTTCCAAATGATGTGATGTGGTTATATAATGAGTGAATGAACAAGTGTAAGGATATATAGCCTCAGACCTTAGAAATAATCAGAGGCAAATATTGGATAGTTTGCTGGTTTGGTTTCAGACCAACCATGCAATAGAATGAGCTGTAATCAAAACTTACTAGTGAAGGGTTTTTACCTTCAGTTTTAAAAGAAAGAAAAAAATAGGGCAACATCTATGAAGCACAATGAAGCTACACACAATAGAATGAGGTCTGCCTATACAACCTTCTGGTTTTCTGCTTCACAGCTGTCTTCCCTGTATTACCTTTATTTCTGTGTCTTCCTTTCAAAGCTTGGACACACTGATGCAAGAGTGGATGCCAATGAGCTCTTCTAGACATGAGTTTTTTTTTTACTTGGTCGTGAAACCAGCTTTTATGAAATCATTAAGGATTAAACACAAAAACCGAAGAAATAGTTTCAATTATCTAGAATGTTGTCATTAAAAAATTCAGGAAGATGTTATTTTCATCTCTGTCCTCTACTTTTTTTTACCATTCCTGTTTTCACTTTAAATTAAAAACAGGTGGTGGACTTGGCTGGTTTGCTCAGTGGTAAAGCATCAGCCCAGTGTGTGGAAGTCCTGGGTTTAATTCATGGCTAGTACACACAAAAAAGGCAGCCATCTCTTTCTTGAACCTTCCCACTTTCCTTCTTCTGTATCTCTGCCTTCCTCTCCTGAAGCCAAAGCTCCATTGGAGCAAAGTTGGCCCTGGGCACTGAGGAGGGACCATGGCCTCCACCTCAGGCTCTAGAATGGCTCCTGTTGCAACAGAGCAATGCCAGAGATGGGCAGAACATTTACAGAATAGAAAAAATATCTAAAGAAGGCATTTCTATGGGGTACAGCCCCTCCTACGAGCACAGGGAAGACTTCAGAGAGGCAGAGCCTAAAAATGGGCTTAGAGTGATGTATAGGAGTTCATCAAGTAGGAGAAAAATGCTCATGTGAAGGTTGCCAAGCTTTTGTGGCTGTTGTGATTAGAACTTCAGGCCCTAGTGGGTGCTGAGTGCACAGAAAAGCGAGTTGTGATGGTGATAGCAGAATTATTTGTGGGTTGAGATCTTTCTTATGCCTCAGAAATAAAGATAACTTTCTGAACTTTCCAAATGATGTGATGTGGTTACATTGAATGAGTGAATGAACAAGTATAAGGATATATAGCCCCAGAAATTAGAAATAATCAGAGGCAAACCTTGGATAGTTTGCTGGTTTGGTTCCAGACCAACCACGTAATAGAGTGAGCTGTAATCAAAAGTTACTAGTGGAGGGTTTTTGCCTTCAGTTTTAAATTAAAGAAAAAATAGGGCAATAACTATGAAGCACAGTGAAGCTACACACAATAGAATGAAATCTGCTTATACAACCTTCTGGTTTTCTGCTTCACAGCTGTCTTTTTTGTATCCTCTTTATTTCTGTGTCTTCCTTCCAAAGCTTTGACACACTGAAGCAAGAATGGATGTCGATGAGCTCTTTTGGACCTGACTGTTCTTTGACTTGGTCTTGTGGATGAGCATTTATTGAATCATTAAGACTTAAACAGAAAAACAGGAGAAACAGCCTCAATTATCTTGAATGTTGTCATCAGAAAATTCAGGAAGATGCTATTTTCATCTCTGTCTATTACAATTTTTACCATTGCTGTTTTCATTTTAAATTACAAACAAGTGGTGGCCTTGGCTGGTTGGCTCAGCAGTAGAGTGTCAGCCCATGGTATGGAAGTCCTGGGTTTAATTCCCAGCTAGGACACACAGAAGAGGCACCCATGTGTTTTTTCAAACTTTTTCCTCTCCTTCCTCTCTCTATCTCTCTCTTCCCCTCCTGCAGCCAAAGCTATATTGAAGCAAAGTTTACCACAGGCCCTGAGGAGGAATCCATGGACTCTGCCTCAGATACTAAAATGGCTCCTGTTGCAACAGAGCACTGGCCCAGATGTGCAGCGCATTGCCTCCTGGTGGGCATGATGGCTGTATCCATATTGGGTGCATGTGTGGAGTTTAACTGTCGTCACGCTTCTAATTTGGGGGAAAAATAATAATTAAATAAATTAAGAAAGGGTGTTCCTAGCCTTTTATCATCTGGGGTCTCCAGAGTTCCTCATCTCACTGTGCTGCTCTAGATGTTTTTCTTCTGTTGTAGCACCTAGGCATTATTTGGCTTCTCCACCTGACTTTTTGCTTTTAAGTGAAAGGGACTGAGTTTTAATTCTCACTGGATTCCCAGTGCCTAACATGGAGCTTTGCAATTAGTAGGTGCTTAGTAATATTTATAGAATGAATCAGGAAACTGAGGCCTACAGAGAACACGTATTTCTGCCATGGATTTTGACATATGTCAAGCCTATATTTTGTGCCAGACACTATGCTAAGTGCTTAACATGTAGCATCTCATTTAACTCTCATATAATAATGCTGCTTTTCAAATGAGGAAATAAAAGCATAAGTATAAAGCAGTTTACTTAGTCATAGAGCCTGCAAAGAGTGCTGAGGTGTTCAGCCCATCGGATGGGACATTACTCAATTGTCTTGTGGACCTCCAATCCTAGATTGAGGTTTCTGGTGTGTGTGCTCGTCAAGACCCACTGTGTTTTCATGGGTCTAACCAGACTCCCTACTTTCACAAATTTTTTGGTTATCTCTAATATACTGTGGCCAACCTAATGTATAAAATATATAGTACAGTGTACATCATATTTCTTGTTACTCCCATGTGACAGCACACGGAAAACTGCCACCTTTGGAATCAGAATTTCTATATCATTTAAAAATTTTACTAGTGGCAGGGAAATTTTGTCATTATGGGAGATCAAAACTATGTGGCCTGATTGTCATTAATAACTTAAAAGGTCACGGATGAGTTAAAACAGCTGACAAAAAGCATTTAGTGGATTTTGGCTTTCCAATATGAGGAGTTAAATTTATTAACTGGTAGAATTTTTACATATCCATATTCTCAGTTATAAACAATTAAGAATAGGGACTTGTCAACATTTAGTGCATATAAATATCCTGGGATTTTGCTAAAATGCAGATTCTCATTTTGTAACTCTGGGATACTACAACACTTCCTTTGCTAGAGATTAAGGAACTGTACTTTGAGTAGCCTGGGACTAGAGTCAGCCAGGAGTGGAGGTGTGAGAAATGGGCCATTTTCTTTGTGGCAACTGCCCAAGAACCAGAGAGGAGTTTCTGGGGACTGGGATTATGGGGTGGTAGTTTGTTGACCAGTTCTTTTAGCAGAAAAAAAAGGATTTTTGTGAATCTGAGACTAGAGGTCCCTGTTTGCCTCACCAAATATGCAAGCACTGAAAAAAATGCTGTTGTGTCTCAGACTGAAGCAAACACCAAGGACTGAAAGTAAATTTGAGGAGATAATAAAAAAGTGATAAGAAAATCAAAATATAATGGTTTGACATGACTTCACGGTAAACATTCTCCCCCTTTTTGTTTTGTTGAAAAAGAGAAAGGGATAAACAGGCAGGGAGAGATGAGAAGCATCAATTATTCATAACCCTAAACCTAACCCTCACCCTCAAACTCACCCTCACCCTAACCCTCCTAATGCTCACCCTTACCCCCACCCTTATCCTAACCCTCACCGTAACCATCACCCTAACCCTAACCCTAAACCCTGATAAGTCACACCTCCCAAGGCTCCACACCAAGTGATCTCCTTCAACCTGCCCTATCAAACTTTTGCCATGAACCCGCCCCTCATCTGCTAGGCCCTACCTCCTTCAGAGGCTCCATCTTCAGCAAATGCACTCAGGCTGCCCTACCTGTGGAACTCCTTCTTTGCAGCCCCACCTTTGCCCTTTCCCACACTGCCTAAGAGGGCTCACCTGGCCTATGTCTTGAGTGGCCTTGAGGAGGCTTCAATTGGCTCCAATCACCCTCTGCAGTTGAGAATGTTTTAAATCAGGACACCACAGGCTGCCTCCCATTAGTGGCCTGTCTAGAACAGCGGAGGTCCACCCTCTCTCTCTCTCCATCCCTTTCCTGGTACTTGCAGGGATGCACTGTGTATCCTGCAGAGGCCGGTGATCCTCTGGGAAAAGGGCAGTGCCTTGCGCGAGTATATCAGCCTCAAGCCAGTTCTGGCTTCCAGACAAGCCCGCAGACAAGTGCACAGCAGGCTGCAGGGTAGGGTTGGTGGGACCAGCTCCCATACCCCATCAGCTGAGATTTCTGCATGGAGCTACCTAGTGGACCTATTTTCCTCTGAGAAGACAGGACAATACCTAACTCTTTTAATCCCCGAGTTTTACAGTAGGAAACTGGATACAGTCTTTGGTTTACAATTAGTTCTCCCAATTGTCTTTGTTGTTGTTTTTGAGAGAGGGAGACAGAAATATTGAGATGATCCTGTATGTGCCCTAAACAAGGAATTAATCTGACAACCTCCATGGTCCAGAACAAAGTTCTAACAAATGAAGCTATCTGGCCAGGGTTTAATTTTTATTAATTTATAGAGAGACAGAGAAAAGAAAGGAGAGAGAAGGGAGTGGGAAGGGAAACATTCATTTGTTTTTCCACTCAGCCTTGGACTCATTGGTTATGCCCTGACTGGGGTTCAAATACACAAACGTGCTGTTTCTGGTGGATGTTCCTAAACACATGAGCTAAATGGCAAAGGCATTCTGCTGTTTCATTTTTTCTGTTCACAGGACTGCTTCATCAGAGAAAGTGCAGAGTTTGGGGGGCACTGCTGCTCACACTGGTTGGGCTGTTCTAAACAAAGAAAGCACAAAAGTAGCAAAACCTTGCGGCCAAGTGTGGTGTGAGTTGGGCAATGTCCTTTCACATTAATAAAACACAAACATGAGTATAAAAGTTTTCTGAATCCAGTGAGTCTAAGACAATCACTGAGACTGAGGGTGGTCTTGGAGACCCCTAACTCAACTAGGATAGAAAAATACAGCATATAAACTAAGAAAAGCAGGTGCAAAGTTTTCAAATGAATAAATGGAGTCTATAAAAATAGAAATATAATTAAATATACATTTACAGTTACATATACATACACATATATACATAAATGAAAAAAAATTAATAAATTTGCAACATCTAAATTAAGGAACATTTTTGTTGAAAACAACAAATGAGAAAAAGACATTTTGTTCTGAGCATGAAAACACCCAATATCACAAACAACTCCATTTTACCTGTTAAAATGAGTGACTTGATAAAAGTATTATCAGGTGTTTTGGAGGTTTTGAACTCAATAAGATGATTCTCAGAGTCTTTAAATTTTTACATCCATCTGGCAAGCTGACATCACTGTCAATGAAAACAAAAATCCATCTTTTCCTCATTTCAATTTCTGTTGAATTACCATTACGGAACTTAGAAGATACACAATACTGAAAACAATTCAGGTACAAAAGGGGGCAAGGCACACAAATCAGAATTATGAAATTTTAAGAAATGTACATGCAAAAGAACATATGAACAATATGAAGAAACCCATCCAGTGTACACAAGGAGTGGCGGTATACATCTTAGAAAGACTATTATTATCCATAAAGATTTTCCTAAAGAAGCTAAATTTAGAAATTTGAGGCATGAAATGAAGTCTCAAGGAGACACCAAAGAAAAAAAGTAAAGTTTGTAGAGATTAGCAAATTCTACCTTTTTAAAAAGAATTTAGTGAGAGGACAGGAGGTGGAGGCAGACTGCGGCATGTACCCTGACAAGAATCCACACAGCATGACTAATAGGGGGTGATGCTCTGCAAATACAGGGCTTCTGCAGCATTGCAACTGGAGTAATTTATTAGTGCCTCAGGCAGAAGCCAAGGAGCCATCCTCAGTGCCTGTGGACAACTCATTTCAATCAAGCATATGGGAAGAAGAAAGAGAGAACTGAGAGGGGGAGGTGTTGAGTTGAAGAAAGGCATGTCTCCTTTATTCTCTAACCCAGAATTGAACCAAAGGTCCATATGTTGTGTTCTACCCACTGCACTAACCAGCCAGGGTCACCATTTGCATTTATGAGCAAGTATACCATTGTAATAAGCATAGATTTGTTGAATGTGCCCCCAAATCAATTTCACTCAGTGTGCCAGTTATCATGGTTAAGTTTTGATGATTATACAAAAATAAAACTGAAAATAAAAAAACCAAAATTTCTGACCAGTTTTATGTATAAAGTCTCTCATAACAGATTCCATTACTTCAAAGCTCAAGTTTTGAGAGTCCCATTCATGTCTATTACATTAATTTCTTTTAACTGTCAATTCACTAAAAAGTATAATTATGGGAAATGGTAGTGCAGAAGATGTTTCTTTAACAAGATAGAAAGGAGAGAGAGGGAGGCAAAGAGTGAGACAGAGGAGTGTAAGGAATGAAAAAGACAGGAAGATAGAAATGAGAAGCATCAACTTGTAACTGTGAAACTTTGGTTAACCTTTGATTACTTCTATTATGTGCATTGAGAGTTGGAGGGCTACAGAAGAGTGAGTAATTCTCTGCTCAAGCCAGTGACACTGGGCTTAAGACATTGACATCTGGGCTGAAGCCAGAGACAATGGAAAAATATCCATGTTTCCATGATCAAGCTGGTGACCTCGCACTCATGATGAATACCTTGGGGTTTCAAACCTGGGCCCTCAGCATCCAGATCAACACTCTATCCACTGTGCCACCACCAGTTAGGCAGAAGACTCTTCTTAACAGACCAAAACACAAACATCTAAAAACTACTTTATCTCTACTGTGTTAAAAAATTTAGTTCCAGTAAATTCACCGGTGGCTTTTCATTCAAGATGGATGACTAAGCAGATGTGGAAAGACCATCTGACATCCAACTCAAACACAGAAATATCTACTATATAACAAATCATAAGGAAAAAATATATAATTAAGTCTGCATCCAAGAGGGCAAAGTTTTGAAGTACTAAAAACAAAAAGAAAATTTCACAGCTCAAGTGGTGAAGCATTGATGCCAGTGGAAATAGGACAAGGCTTTAAAGGTAAAACTAAACTACCTACATAAGCCACATGGCAGGCTAAAACCTTTGTTATTCATCCAGTCATCCACAAGAAGTTAGAATGCCAAACATGCTTCATGTATAGATACATAATAAGAGTTTCTATTATCTGCACAGTACAAAGAAGGCCAACTCAAAAAAAAAAAAAGTCTTGACATTTAAGAAGCTGATCTATGAGTTCCAAGCAGGTAAACTTGGAGAAATTTGGAATAGTGGCACAGCACACTTAGAGGGTAAAAATAGCCACACCATTTCCCACACACCTTGCCCTATGATCCTCTTCCATCTAGCTGTTCTTGAGTCACATGCTTTTCAAATGAACAGGTAAAGTTCATGTTGGGATACATTCTCCAGCCCTGCATCTTCATATCCTGGCACCAGTTTTCCTGAGACTTCAGAAACACTGAGTGAAAAACTGGAAATATGCCTGACCTGTGGTGGCGCAGTGGATAAAGCGTCGACCTAGAAATGCTGAGGTCGCTGGTTCAAAACCCTGGGCTTGCCTGGTCAAGGCCCATATGGGAGTTGATGCTTCCTGCTCCTCCCCCTTCTCTCTCTCTCTCTCTCTCTGTCTCCTCTCTAAAAACAAATAAATAAAATAAAAATTTTTTAAAATACTGGGAATACATCAACCATAACTGAAAGAAACCCAGCCCATAATTCTCGTCATTTTTCCCAAGGCTGAAATCAACATTTCTGTTTTCTATTTAAGTTATTTAAAATTTATCTTTAATCAACTCAAAACTGCAAAGAAAATATCCACAAAGCAGAAGTCATTAACTATGCCTCATATCTCTTTTGCTTCCTGTATTGCCTATTTAAGTGAATTCAGTCATTCAACAACAAGCAAAAGAAAAGTAAAATAAAATAAACAAGGCAGCAGCAGCTTTTCTAAAACCACATACAAACACAAAACCATTTCATTAAAACACCTTTCGAGATGACATCAGAGTAATGGCGGGGTAGGAAGCGATACCGATAAATCTCCCCCAAAACTCAACAAGATCTTCAACCAGAAACAGAAAAACCTATACTTGGAGCTTCCAGATGCTTCGCAATACACCCAAAGGTATGATTGAGTGAAAAATTGGCTAAATATATAACCAAACCCCGAAGGAAATAGGGAGTAAGAAATGCTCCGCCTTCCTCACTAACCTAAACAGGGCGGCTTTCTCTGGTAACTGTGAATATAGAAACTGAGGCGGGCAAAGGGGTGAATACAAACGGCCGAACCAGGCTGTGGCACGGAGATCCAAGCCGAGGAAAATCTGATCCTGTGGCAACCCAGGCAATACAAGCTAACACTCGCGCCAAACCCAAACAAAGAAAGACAAGCGGCGCGGCCATTTTACCCGGTCTCCTGGCTGGTGCGCAGTTAGTGGGCGAGAGATTTCTTCCTAGGCCCCGGGAGTCAGTGCCCGTGTTGCCCCACAGAGAGGCAGGGTCAGAGGCCTTTCTGTGGGCCGAGGGCAGAGTCTCTGGGCAGCCCCAGCGCCCTGGGAAAGCCACGCATGGGAGGGAGTGAGAACTAATTCCAACGGTGGAGATTTTCCTTGCCGAGGGTGTTTCACTCAGAGGGAAAGCGGCCGGCCTCATATCCTGGTTTGCGCGCGCAGATAAGGAGTGAGCGATTCCTCCGAGTGCCTCGGCAGTGCGCGCCCGTGTCATCGCACAGAGGAGCAGAGTCAGGGGCCTTTGTGTGGGCCAAAGCGGAATCTCGGGCCGCCCCAGCGCCTTGCAAAAGCCGCGCACGGGGACGGAGCGAGACTCAATTCCAACGCTGCAACTTTTCCCTGCGGTTGGGGGTTTCACTCAGAGCGTGAGACTGCTGGCCGGATATCCTGGTCTGCGCGCGCAGCCAGTGAGTGAGAGTTTCCTCCAAGCGCCCCGGAAGTGGGCACCCGCTTGTGTTACCGGACAGAGTGGCAGAGCCAGAGGTCTTTGAATGGCCGGAAAGCCCGCCTGATTATGCTAGCAGCTCTGACTGACTGAGCCTTACCCAGAGCCCTGTGCTGAGTGGAAATAGAGTGGGGAGTTGCCAGCTCTTTGAGCCTCTTACTATCCAGGCAGAGGCAGCAGCAACCCCATAGCTGGATTATCAGGCTACTAATTGAGGAAGGAAAGACTAGGAGAAAGGCTCCAGGAACACGGACTCTCTCACTGTCGGAGCCTATAAATGCTAATAGCCTAGACTGCCAACGAGACTAAAGCACAATACATGACATTGCCATAGAGACTTATCAACTGCAAACCTCCACCTGAGCGTGGCAAAGGGGCAAAACCCGGGGTACAGAGTCACCGACCAGGAAGAGGGAGAGAAAAGAAAAAGCAAGAAGATAACCTCTCAAAATCAAGAATAATCTGCAGACTTTATAACCTATCCCATTTTATTATATTTGTTCGTTTGTTTCTCTTATCTTCATTCTTGATACTTTTTTTTTTCCTCCTCCAATTTGGCCGATTAACTCTCTACCGGTCTTACTCTCTCCTCTCCTTGAACTACACTACCCATAAGTGTTACATCTCCCATTATCTTTTCTCTTCTCTTCCTTTCTCTCTATGAGGGTTGCACTCCAAAACCCTTAACTCTCTCTCTCTCTCTCTCCTTTCTTTTTTCTTCTTTTAGTGGTTCCCTCTTTTTTTTTCTCTCTCTCTCTCTTTCTTTTCTCCCTCTATATTAGTTTCTTCCTTTCTCCTTTACATCTCCTCTCACTCAAACCTCAATAACAAACAAATTATCTTATCTGGGACTCAAACTTATGTTTGTGGCATTTTGGGGGGTTTTTACTTCACCTTTTTAACTCACTAGCACTGCTCCCATCCCTGGCTCTCCATATTATCTAGTTCTTGTTCCACTAAATACAATAGTAATTTTTTAATTTGTCCCCCCATTTTTCCGTTTTCCTCTTAATCCTCTCATCATAACTCTTAGACAACCAACACCTAAAAGCAAATCATTTTATTCTTGACCCAAATTTTTTCCTTATTTGCTTTTTGTGGGTCCATACGCTCTTTTTTTTTCTTCTTTTTTTCTTTTTTTTTTTTTTTTTTGCCCCTTTATTACTTTTCCCCAATTCAGGCCCTCCATCACAGGCATTGTTTGTTATAATTCACAGTCCACCACAAGATTTTATCAAGAAAGAGGGGAGAGGAGAGGAGAGGAAAAAAGGAGGGGGGGAATAATTTCCTTTTTTTTTTTTTTAATTTTTATTTTATTTTATTTTTCTTTATTTCATTATTAATTTTTTTTTAAAAAAAAAAATATTCGATTTTTTTTTATTATTTTTTTAAACTTTTTATTCTTTATTAAATCTCATTAATACTATCAACAAAACCACCCTCAGATGCCATTAAGGAAGAGAAAATCGAATATCATGGATACAAAAGAAAGAGAGGTAACACAGCTAGATGAGGAAAAATCTATGGAGAAAAAATTTAATATATTGGAAACCTTGGAGCTAAATGACAGAGAATTCAAGATAGAAATCCTAAAAATCCTCCGAGATATACAAGAAAACACAGAAAGGCAATTTAGGGAGCTCAGAAAACAACTCAATGAACACAAAGAATATATGTCCAAGGAAATTGAAACTATAAAAACAAATCAAACAGAGATGAAAAACTCAATTCACGAGCTGAAAAACGAAGTAACAAGCTTAGCTAATAGAACAGGTCAGATAGAAGAGAGGATTAGTGAAATAGAAGACAAGCAACTTGAGGCACAACAGAGAGAAGAAGAAAGAGACTCAAAAATTAAAAAAAATGAGATAGCCCTACAAGAATTATCTGACTCCATCAAAAAGAATAACATAAGAATAATAGGTATATCAGAGGGAGAAGAGAGAGAAAATGGAATGGAGAACATACTCAAACAAATAATAGATGAGAACTTCCCAAGCCTGTGGAAAGAACTAAAGCCTCAAGTTCAAGAAGCAAACAGAACTCCAAGTTTTCTTAACCCCAACAAACCTACTCCAAGGCATATCATAATGAAATTGACACAAACCAACAGCAAAGAAAAAATTCTCAAGGCAGCCAGGGAAAAGAAGAATACAACATATAAAGGAAGGCCCATTAGATTATCATCAGATTTCTCAGCAGAAACTCTACAAGCTAGAAGAGAGTGGACCCCAATATTTAAAGTCCTGAAAGAGAGGAACTTTCAGCCACGAATACTATACCCATCAAAGCTATCCTTCAAATATGAAGGAGAAATAAAAACATTCACAGATACAGAAAAGATGAGGGAATTTATCATCAGAAAACCCCCACTCCAGGAATTACTAAAGGGGGTTCTCCAATCAGATACAAAGAACAAAAAAAAACAGAGCCACAAGTAAAAGCTCCAAGAAGAACACAATAAAACCAAATTTAAACTGTGACAACAACAAAAAGAAAGAGGGGGAGAAGATGGAGATTAACAGTAGCAAAGGACGATGGAGTGCAAAAGTACTCACAAAATAGTTCGCTACAATGAACAGGGTAGGGACCCTTTTCATTATTCAAAGGTAACCACCATTGAAAAAACCACCACAGAAGCACATGAGATAAAAAAGATAGCAACAGTGGAAAGATGTATGGAATACAACCAAATAAAAACAAAAGATAGAAAAACAAAAGAGAAGGATCAAACAAGACACAAAACTAACAGAAAGCAAGATATAAAATGGCAATAGGGAACTCACAAGTATCAATAATTACACTAAATGTAAACGGATTAAACTCACCAATAAAAAGGCACAGAGTAGCAGAATGGATTAAAAAAGAAAATCCAACTGTATGCTGCCTACAGGAAACTCATCTAAGTAACAAGGATAAAAACAAATTCAAAGTGAAAGGCTGGAAAACAATACTCCAAGCAAATAACATCCAAAAAAAAGCAGGTGTAGCAATACTCATATCGGATAATGCTGACTACAAGACAGGAAAAGTACTCAGAGACAAAAATGGCCATTTCATAATGGCTAAGGGGACACTGAATCAAGAAGACATAACAATTCTTAATATATATGCACCAAACCAAGGAGCACCAAAATATATAAGACAGCTACTTATTGATCTTAAAACAAAAACTGACAAAAATACAATCATACTTGGAGACCTCAATACACCGCTGACGGCTCTAGATCGGTCATCCAAACAGAGAATCAACAAAGACATAGTGGCCTTAAACAAAACACTAGAGCACCTGGATATGATAGACATCTACAGGACATTTCATCCCAAAGTGACTGAGTATACATTTTTCTCCAGTGTACATGGATCATTCTCAAGAATTGACCATATGTTGGGCCACAAAAACAACATCAGCAAATTCAGAAAAATTGAAGTTGTACCAAGCATATTTTCTGATCATAAAGCCTTGAAACTAGAATTCAACTGCAAAAAAGAGGAAAAAAATCCCACAAAAATGTGGAAACTAAACAACATACTTTTAAAAAATGAATGGGTCAAAGAAGAAATAAGTGCAGAGATCAAAAGATATATACAGACTAATGAAAATGACAATACGACATATCAGAATCTATGGGATGCAGCAAAAGCAGTGATAAGAGGGAAGTTCATATCACTTCAGGCATATATGAACAAACAAGAGAGAGCCCAAGTGAACCACTTAACTTCCCACCTTAAGGAACTAGAAAAAGAAGAACAAAGACAACCCAAAACCAGCCGAAGAAAGGAGATAATAAAAATCAGAGCAGAAATAAATGAATTAGAGAACAGAAAAACTATAGAAAAAATTAATAGAACAAGGAGCTGGTTCTTTGAAAAGATCAACAAAATTGACAAACCCTTGGCAAGACTTACCAAGGAAAAAAGAGAAAGAACTCATATAAACAAAATCCAAAATGAAAGAGGAGAAATCACCACGGACACCGTAGATATACAAAGAATTATTGTAGAATACTATGAAAAACTTTATGCCACTAAATTCAACAACCTAGAAGAAATGGATAAATTCCTAGAAAAATACAACCTTCCTAGACTGAGTCAAGAAGAAGCAGAAAGCCTAAACAGACCTATCAGTAGAGAAGAAATAGAAAAAACCATTAAAAACCTCCCCAAAAATAAAAGTCCAGGCCCTGACGGCTATACCAGCGAATTTTATCAAACATTCAAAGAAGACTTGGTTCCTATTCTACTCAAAGTCTTCCAAAAAATTGAAGAAGAAGCAATACTTCCAAACACATTTTACGAAGCCAACATAACCCTCATACCAAAACCAGGCAAGGATGGCACAAAAAAAGAAAACTACAGACCAATATCTCTAATGAATACAGATGCTAAAATACTAAACAAAATACTAGCAAATCGAATACAACAACATATTAAAAAAATAATACATCATGATCAAGTGGGATTCATCCCAGAATCTCAAGGATGGTTCAACATACGTAAAACGGTTAATGTAATACACCATATCAACAAAACAAAGAACAAAAACCACATGATCTTATCAATAGACGCAGAAAAGGCTTTCGATAAAATACAACACAATTTTATGTTTAAGACTCTCAACAAAATGGGTATAGAAGGAAAATATCTCAACATGATAAAGGCCATATATGATAAACCATCAGCTAACATCATATTAAATGGCACTAAACTGAAGGCTTTCCCCCTTAAATCAGGAACAAGACAGGGTTGTCCACTCTCTCCACTCTTATTTAATGTGGTACTAGAGGTTCTAGCCAGAGCAATCAGACAAGACAAAGAAATAAAAGGCATCCATATCGGAAAAGAAGAAGTAAAGGTATCACTTTTTGCAGATGATATGATACTATACATCGAAAACCCCAAAGAATCCACAAAAAGACTACTAGAAACAATAAGCCAATACAGTAAGGTCGCAGGATACAAAATTAACATACAGAAGTCAATAGCCTTTCTATATGCCAACAATGAAACAACTGAGAAGGAACTCAAAAGAATAATCCCCTTCACGATTGCAACAAAAAAAATAAAATACTTAGGAATAAACATAACAAAGAATGTAAAGGACTTATATAATGAAAACTATAAACCATTGTTAAGGGAAATCGAAAAAGATATAATGAGATGGAAGAATATACCTTGTTCTTGGCTAGGAAGAATAAATATAATCAAGATGGCTATATTACCCAAAGCAATATACAAATTTAATGCAATTCCCATCAAACTTCCAATGACATTTTTTAAAGAAATAGAGCAAAAAATCATCAGATTTATATGGAACTATAAAAAACCCCGAATAGCCAAAGCAATCCTAAAGAAAAAGAATGAAGCTAGGGGCATTTCAATACCTGACTTCAAACTCTATTATAGGGCCACGACAATCAAAACAGCATGGTATTGGCAGAAAAATAGACACTCAGACCAATGGAACAGAATAGAAAGTCCAGAAATAAAACCACATATATATAGTCAAATAATTTTTGATAAAGGGGCCAACAACACACAATGGAGAAAAGAAAGCCTCTTCAATAAATGGTGCTGGGAAAACTGGAAAGCCACATGCAAAAGAATGAACCTGGACTACAGTCTCTCCCCCTGTACAAAAATTAACTCAAAATGGATCAAAGATCTAAACATAAGACCTGAAACAATTAAGTACATAGAAGAAGACATAGGTACTCAACTCAGGGACCTGGGTTTTAAAGAGCATTTTATGAATTTGACTCCAATGGCAAGAGAAGTGAAGGCAAAAATTAATGAATGGGACTACATCAGACTAAGAAGTTTTTGCTCAGCAAGAGAAACTGATAACAAAATAAACAGAAAGCCAACTAAATGGGAAATGATTTTTTCAAACGACAGCTCAGATAAGGGCCTAATATCCAAAATATACAAAGAACTCATAAAACTCAACAACAAACAAACAAACAATCCAATAAAAAAATGGGAAGAAGATATGAATAGACACTTCTCCCAGGAAGAAATACAAATGGCCAACAGATATATGAAAAGATGCTCATCTTCTTTAGCTATTAGAGAAATGCAAATCAAAACGGCAATGAGATACCACCTCACACCTGTTCGATTAGCTGTTATTAGCAAGTCAGGTAACAGCAAATGTTGGAGAGGCTGTGGAGAAAAAGGAACCCTCATACACTGTTGGTGGGAATGTAAAGTAGTACAACCATTATGGAAGAAAGTATGGTGGTTCCTCAAAAAACTGAAAATAGAACTACCTTATGACCCAGCAATCCCTCTACTGGGTATATATCCCAAAAACTCAGAAACATTGATACGTAAAGACACATGCAGCCCCATGTTTATTGCAGCATTGTTCACAGTGGCCAGGACATGGAAACAACCAAAAAGCCCATCAATAGATGACTGGATAAAGAAGATGTGGCACATATACACTATGGAATACTACTCAGCCATAAGAAATGATGACATCGGAACATTTACAGCAAAATGGTGGGATCTTGATAACATGATACGAAGCGAAATAAGTAAATCAGAAAAAAACAGGAACTGTATTATTCCATACGTAGGTGGGACATAATAGTGAAACTAAGAGACATTTATAAGAGTGTGGTGGTTACGGGGGGGGGGAGGGGGGAATGGGAGAGGGATAGGGTGTTGGGAGGGGCACAAGAAAACAGATAGAAGGTGACAGAGGACAATCTGACTTTGGGTGGTGGGTATGCAACATAATTGAACGACAAGATAACCTGGACTTGTTATCTTTGAATATATGTATCCTGATTTATTGATGTCACCCCATTAAAAAAATAAAATTATATAAAAAAAAACAAAAAAAAAAACAAAAAAAAAAAAACAAAAAAAAAAAACACCTTTCAACCCAGGGTACTAATGGGGTCCCTATTGAGAATAAGTTTGTAAAGAAATGTACAATGGTAATGAAGAAATCAATATTATTAGAGTGAGTCAACAAACACAATAAAACAAAAAGTAACAACATAAATCACAGAAATAAAATAGTCTGGAAAGGACTTTAAATATGTGTAACATATTCAGGATTATGAAAGAATAATTAATCTATGAAAATTGGTAGATATAAAAAAAGAATCGAGAAGAAAATATACTCATGGAATAAACTCAAAACACAGCTTCAATAGTAAGCAAGAGATAAATAAAAATAAAATTATCAAGGTAAAATATAGATATGAAGAAATTACATAGAATTTGGCACAGAGATGAGGAGAGATAGAAACTACTAAGAAAGTTATTAATAAAAAACTAAATGGGAAACTCCAGGATCTGTGAAATAAAAGTTCTAGAAATTTATTTAACAAAATGAGGCAAAGATGCTCTTTAAAGAAATAGTGGCCAAAATTTTCACAAATGAAGAAATAAGTCCTCAAATTGTAATCCAAATCTTAAGCAGAATAATTCAAAATAAATCCACATCTAAACAAAACAAAGATGGAGCAAAATCTTCTACTAGCAAATAACTGCTAGTATTAAAATAAAATCAAGACTAACAGCAGAACTTGTTAGTAAAAAACACCAAAATAAATATCAGGAAAATTCAAGATGGTGGCAAATGGATGGATGTTACACTCACCTCCTGCCAGGAATTACAACTAAATTTAATTACAGTCATTCTGAATAAACAACTCTAGATTAATGAGCAGTAATCTTATAACCTCCTAAAAAACAAAGGTCACAGTCCCACACCAGGATTGCATCCCAGAGTTCCAGAGACAAAAAGAGAAGTCTCCATAACTTTTGGTGTAAAAAAGCCAGGGGAATTGAAGCTGAGTTTGAGGATTGAGGCTGAGGAAACAGAGGGCTGCTGGTGTTTCAGGCAGTTTTCCTTAAAGTGTATGCACACCCCACACACATATATTTATACTGACTCTCTCTGAGTTCAAGCACTGGGACAGCTGCAAGAAAGGCACAAGAGAAAAAAGAGAAAGAAATGAATTTGACAGAATCAAGGCAAAAGCTGGAGGAACAGCCTTCTCCCAGGCAGAAGTGCTGGCAGAGACTATTATTGTATCTTTGATAAACCATTCACCACAGAAAGTCCAGCAGATGTCATATCTGAATTTAACCAATATGGTCACAAGTTTGCCCTGCCCCAGTGATTACGTAAGCCCACTGCAACCTATTTCTGAGCCCAGCCAAGGTGTTTCAAGTGGTTTCTCCATATGAATGTCCTGTCTTAGTTAAAGCCTCAGAATTTTCTAAAATCTCAAACAAGCAGCACCTGGCCTCAGCTCGTTTGTACATCTTGCTAAGTATCCCCAGGTCACATCCCATTCTAACACTCTATCCACTGCATTACCACCTGGTCAGGCTGCAAATCATTTTGCAGCTCATACCAAGTGGTCCTAGGAAAGAACACAGGTGTTGCCTGACTGTGACCTATAACTTCCAGGGATCCCCAGAGTCAGCACACCCAGTGGACAGCTTCAGATCATATGGAACTATTATCACTTGGCCACATTCACAAGTTACAAACTAAAGGGGCAAACTCAGCAAGCACTAGAGCCCTATTGATGTTATAGTAATTCCTGCTCTGTGAGATGAGTTTCTGCATAGTTTATCCTCCACAGTAAAAGGTCAGTGGATACAGTCAGTTCTTGCATCAAATTAGATCAACCTCTGGGTAACCCTCTTCTCCACTGACACGCGAACAAAAATCAAAGCTCAACTGTAAGATGCCCTGACCTGTGATGGCACAATGGATCAAGTGTCAACTGAAATGCTGAGGTCGCTGTTTTAAAATTCCAGGCTGGCCTGGTCAATTTACATATGAAATATTATGCTTCCTGCTCCTACCTTACGTTCTCTCTTTCTCTCTCTTTGCTCTCAAAAATAAATAAATTAAAATTATTTAAATACAAAGAAGCTCAATAAAAGAGGAAACTGTACACAGCCCACATGGGGGGGGAGGTGCACCTGAGCACTCAGCTTGAGTTATTAGGTAATCTGTGCATCTGGACCCTAACACTTACTATATTAGGCTACTCTACCAATCTTGAAAGATGTAGCAGCTCTTCCTAATACAAAGGAACAAACAAGGAGGTTGCCAAAGTAAAGAGATAAAAAACATGTCCCAAATCAAAGAACAGAAAAAACTCCAGAAAAAGAACTAAACAAAATGTAGAGAAGCAATCTACTGGACACAGAATAAAAAACACTGGTCATTAGTATGCTCAATGAACTTAGAACTTCAAACATAAAAACGACCATTTTGAAATAATTGATATACTAACTGAAATTAAGTATAACTTACAGAGAACCAAAGTATGTGAAGCTGAAAAGCTAATTAAATTCTTGGACTATAAGGAGTCAAAAATTATTCAATCAGATCAGTAAAAAGTATATAAATAATTGAAAATTGTGTAAGAAGCCTCTGTGAAAACTTCAAGTGTACCAACATTAGCATCATGAAGGTGCTGGAAAAAGAGGAGGAAGAAATTGAGAACCTACTTGAAATAATGACAGAAAACTTACCTAACTTGTGAAAAAAATAGACAAGCCCAGGAAGCATAGCAACTCCCAAACAAGATGAACCTAAGGAAGCCCACACTAAGATCATAATTAAAATGCAGAAGGTTAAAATAAAACAGAAAATTTTAAGAAGCATCAAGAGAAAAGCAGTTAGTCATATGGTAGTTCTTTTTTAGCTTTTTGAGGAACAACCATACTTTCGTCCATAATGGTTGTATTACTTTTACATTCTTACCAACATTGGATAAGTTTTTCTTTTTCTCCACAGCCTCTCCAACACTTGCTATTAACTGTCTTGTTGATAATAGCTATCTAACAGGTGTGAGATGGTATCTTTTTGTAGTTTTGATTTGCATTTCTCTAATAACTATTGAAGATGAGCTTCTTTCCATATAGCTGTTGGCCATTTTTATTTCTTCCTGGGAGAAGTGTCTGTTCATGTACTCTTCCCATTTTTTTTTATTGGATTGTTTGTTTGTTGTTGAGTTTCATGAGTTCTTTGTATATTTTGGACATTAAGCTCTTATCTGAGTTGTGGTTTGAAAATCTCTTCTTCCATTTAGTTGGCTGTCTGTTTTGTTTTCAGTTTCTCTTGCTGTGCAAAAGCTTTTTAGTCTGATTTAGTCTCATTCATTCATTTTTCTTTCCCTATATTTCCCTTGCCTTTGGAGCCAAATTCATAAAATGCTCTTTAAAACCAAGATTCAAGAGCTTAGTTCCTATGTTTTCTTCTATGTACTTCATTGTTTCAGGTCTTATATTTATGTCTTTGATGCATTTTGAATTAATTTTTCTACAAAAGAACAAACTGTATTCGGGTTTTATTCTTTTTCATGTGGCCTTCCAGTTTTTCTAGCACCATTTGTTGAAAAGGCTTTCTTTTCTGCACTGTGTTATTGGCCCCTTTAACAAAAATCATCCCTCTCCTGGGTATATACACCCAAAACTCAAAAACATTGGTATGTAAAGACACATTAAGCCCCATGTTCATTGCAGCATTGTTCACGGTGACCAAAATGAGGAAACAACCAAAAAGTCCTTCAATAGATAAATTGATAAAAAAGATGTGGTACATATATACTATAGAATACTACTCAGCCATTAAAAATAATAACATCAAATCATTAACAACAAAATAGATGGATCTTGATAACATTATACAAAGTGGAATAAGTAAATCAGAAAAAACTAAGAACTGAATGATTTCATACATAGGTTGGACAAAAAAATGAGACTAAGAGACATGGACAATAGTGTGGTGGTTACCAAGGAGGGTAAGAGAGGGAGAAAGAGGAAGGGGGAAAGTGGCACAAAAAAACCTAGATAGAAGGTGATAGAGGACAATTTGACTTTGGGTGGTGGGTATGCAACATAATTGAATGACAAGATAACCAGGAGATTTTTTTTGAACATATATACCCAGATTTATTAAAGACATCCCATTAAAATTAATAAAAAGAAAAATAAAAGCAGTTAGTTAACTACAAAAAACTTTCATAAGACTGTCAGCTGATTTCTCAACAGAAAATTTGCAGACCAAATCCTATTGGCAAAAAATATTTAAAGTGATGAAACGCAGGTATGTACAACCAAGACTACTCAATTTAGCAAAGCTATTATTTAAAATCAAAGGACAGATAAAGAGTTTCCCAGACAAGAAAAGGCTGAGAGGTAATCACCAGTATTATATAAAATGTTAAAGCGTATTCTTTAAGAAAAAAAAGATAAAAATTATAAACTATAAAGGAGCAATAGATATCAATAGGTGAATCTAAAAAACAAAGTGAACAAACAAGCAGAATAGAAACGAACAAATAAATACACAGAGCATTTTGATGGTTGCCAGAAAAGAGGGGAGCTGAGAGGATGGGAGAAAAAGATGAAGGGATTAAGAATAATAAACAAGTTATTTAGAAGAATCTTGGTGATGTCAAGTACAGAATACACAATATAGTCAATAATATTCTAATAACTATGTATGGTTTCAGACAGGTGTAAAATTTATCAGGATAACCACTTAGCATGTTATGTAATGTCTAATCAATGGGGACTACACCTAAAACTAATATAATAGTATATGTCAATTGTAACTAAAAAATAATAACAATTAATTTGAAAAAATGCATATAAAAAATAAAGAACACAGGTATGTTTAAATTTTATAGGTAAGTATACAACACACTATAGACCTATTATTTCTTTCTTTAAGTGATTCAAAAAAAAGAAAATTGCATAAAACAATAATAGTGCAAAAAGAACAGAAAAAATGAAGTTGTAGTGGAGTATATCATATATACTGTTTACAAAAATTGCGGGATATATAAAACTGAATATGAACCAATAAAAAAGCATACTGAAATTTTTTATATACTTTGTAAATGGGATAAGAAAAGAAAAACAAAAAGAAGATGATATAATGTAAGAGCTATTTATATATTAGGTTTTAAAAAAATACATGGTTTGGCATGTCCTTAGACTACTGAGAAAATATAATGTTGTATTTTGTTATCAAAACAAATAAAAAAACTTTAATTAAAAAAGGCAATAAATTTTACAATCCATATACAGATTATGATACACTAAAATTTTTTTAAACTTAAAATAGAGATTAGCATATCATATAAAAAGAATGGGGAATGGCCATAAAAACAGCATTTTAGACCCTGACAAGGTAGCTCAATTGGTTGCAGCATTGTCCTGATATGCCAAAGTTACAGGTCCAATATGCAGTCAGGAACAAAACAAGAATCAACCAATGAATGCATAAATAAGTGGAACAAAGAATTGATGTTTCACTTTCTCTCCCCCCCTTTCACTTTCTGAAATTGATAAACTTACAAAAAAAAACCCAGCATCTTTGCTACCATATGAGGTAGATTCAATTACAAGAAAAAAGCAAATATAAAAACAGAAGCTTTAATATAGATATCTAAGAGAAAAACAGAATAGAAAACCCAGAAATAAAACCACATATATATATATATATATATATATATATATATATATATATATATATATATATATATATATATATATATTGTCAAATACTTTTTGATAAAGGGTTCAAGAACACACAATGGAGAAAAGAAAGCTTCTTCAATAAATGGTGCTGGGAAAACTGGAAAGCCACATGCAAAAGAATGAAACTGGATTACAGTCTGTCCCCCTGTACTAAAATTAACTCAAAATAGATCAAAGATCTAAACATAAGACTTGAAACAATTAAGTGCATAGAAGAAGACATAGATACTAAACTCATGGACCTGGGTTGTAAAGAGCATTTTTTGAATTTGACTCCAATGGCAAGAGAAGAGAAGGCAAAAATTAATGAATGGGACTACATCAGACTAAGAAGTTTTTGCTCAGCAAGAGAAACTGATAACAAAAAAAACAGAAAGCCAACTAAATGGGAAATGATATTTTCAAACAACAGCTCAGATAAGGGCCTAATATCCAAAATATACAAAGAACTCATAAAACTCAACAACAAACAAACAAACAATCCAATAAAAAAATGGGAAGAGGACATGAACAGACACTTCTCCCAGGAAGAAATACAAATGGCCAACAGTTATATGAAAAGATGCTCATATTCGTTAGTTATTAGAGAAATGCAAATCAAAACTGCAATGAGATACCAACTCACACCTGTTAGATTAGCTATTATTAACAAGACAGGTAATAGCAAATTTTGGAGAGGCTGTGGAGAAAAAGGAACCCTCATACACTGTTGGAGGGAATGTAAAGTAGTACATCCATTATGGAAGAAAGTATGGTGGTTCCTCAAAAAACTGAAAATAGAATTACCTTATGACCCAGCATTCCCTCTACTGGGTATATACCCCCAAAACTCAGAAACATTGATACGTAAAGACACATGCAGCCCCATGTTCATTGTAGCATTGTTCACAGTGGCCAGGACATGGAAACAACAAAAATCCCATCAATAGATGACTGCATAAAGAAGATTTGGCACATATACACTATGGAATACTACTCAACCATAAGAAATGATGACATCGGATCATTTACAGAAAATGGTGGGATCTTGATAACATTATACAAAGTAAAATAAGTGAATCAGTAAAAACCAGGAACTGCATTATGTCCCATACGTAGGTGGGACATAAAAGTGAAACTAAGAGACATTGATAAGAGTGTGGTGGTTACCTGGGGAAGGGGGAGAGGGTGAGGAAAAGGGGGAGGGGAGCGGCACAAAGAACACTAGATAGAAGGTGACAGAGGACAATCTGAGTTTGGGTGATGGGTATGCAACATAAGTGAACGACAAGATAACCTGGACTTGTTATCTTTGAATATATGTATCCTGATTTATTGATGTCGCCCCATTAAAAATAAAATTATTAAATAAATAAATAAGAGTAAATAAATGATAAGTTTGTAAAGTACCATATTTGCCATGTATAAGAAGCCTCCCTGTATAACAGGCACCTTAATTTGGGGGCACATATTTTGAGAAAATGATACCAAATGCGAATAAATGGGAAATGCAAGTAAAATATACTGCAATGAATGTATAAGACGCACCCAGTTTTCTAACCCCACAATTTTCAAAAAAGATAAGTCTTGTACATGGGGAAATATGGAAAACACCATCCAAAATGTCTCTATGAACATTTTTTTTTTTTACAGAGACAGGAAAGGCTTCAGAGAGAGAGGAATAGATAGGGAAAGACAGACAAAAATGGAGAGAGTTTTTATTATGTGCCAGGTCACAGATCAATCATCAGTTTTTTTTTGTAATCCCTTACCTGTTCATTGACTCCCATCTCATATGTGCCTTGACCAAAGAGCTACAGCTGATCGAGTGACTACTAGCTCGAGCCAGCGAACTTGGGCACAAGCTGGTGAGCTTTGCTCAAACCACATGAGCCCATGCTCAAGCTGGCGCCCTTGGGATCCCAAACCTGGATCCTCCGCATTCCAGTCAAATGCTCAAACCACTACACCATCCCTTGCTCAGGCTGTGAACATTTTTTTCTTTTACTTTCTCTGGATTTTATTTAGTATCCTGGTTCTTAGTATGGGTGGAAAGACTTTGTATTTTAAGGTTTCCTTGCCCTAAAATATATTCATCACTACATTTTTGCATAGGTTTCCTTATGTAGTTTTTAATTCCATTAATTTTAAGGTATTTTGCAACTTGAGTTATGATTTTGAGAAGGAGATTATTTAGTAGTGAATTTCCTTACCTTCAAAAAAAGGATTTTGACCTGTGGTGGCTCAGTGGATAAAGCATCGACCTGGAAATGCTGAGGCCGCCGGTTCGAAATCCTGGGCTTGCCTGGTCAAGGCACATATGGGAGTTGATGCTTCCAGCTCCTCCCCCCTTCTCTCTCTGTCTCTCCTCTCTCTCTCTCTCTTTCTGTCTCTCCCTCTCCTCTCTAAAAAATGAATAAATAAAAAAAAAAGAAACAAAGATTTTAAAAAAAAATGTTAAAAAATAAATAAATAAATAAATAAAGACCAAAGGTGTGTTATAGTAAAGCATATAAAAAAAAAAAAGGGATTTTTAGTTAATTTCTATTACTGTTTACGATATTAAGTGTAATGTCAACAAAAAACATGCTTTATATCATTTCTAAGGTTAGAGGTCGTTGAAACTTGCTTGAGAGAACATACAGGATTATCTGTCCTAAAAGTTTTTCAAGTGCGCTTCCCTGCTGCCACCTCTTGTGCACCTTGGGAATAACAGCTCGGATCAGATCACCTGGAAAAATACATCAGTTGGATGTTGCGCATTATCTAACAATGTTGAATCCAAGGCTATCTAAAAGAAACTTTTCTAACTTGTAAATAATAGAAATTTCTAGTTACTGCTTGCTACTTCTTTCAACGTTAATTGTAGTGAAAGCAAAAGATATACTTGGTATCATTTCCATCCTCTGGAGTTGGCTGCAACATGCTCCATAGCACATACAATAATGCTTTCTGTTACATGTGCTTCTTTGCTGCCACCTCGTGTGCATCTTGGGAATCATGCCTCAGTACAGGCCCAAAGGAATAGTTTGGTAGAGAGCATTGTCTATAAACGTTGATTCTAATTTGCCATTTTTGTAAAGATTATGTGTATCCTTAGTGGGTTTTTTTTCTGAAAATCTCTCGGTTCATCTTGTTTTTCTTCTTTTCTTTCAGCCATGATTTCATAAAACCTTTGAAAGTGCCCACCATATACCAGGCACTGTGCTAGGAACTCATGTCCCTGCACTCAATGACTTGCCATTCTACTCTTTTAACTTCTGTCTTTTGAAATTCTTTTATATAAATGTACTTCATGTATTGTAAAATAGGATGTGCTTTGATTTAACAAGTATGTTTAATTTTAACAGCTTTTTTATTATGAAAAATATATTCTTATTGAAGAAATGCAAGAAAAATGATCTCAAAAACAACAACGAAAAATTCTCATACAGATATATATACTGTTAATATTAGGAGATTTCTTTTTATAGTCTTTGTGTACCTATTATATTACTCTATGTATATATACTCAGGTACATTGGGTGTGTGTACATCTGTGTGCATTGCACATAAGCATATTTCTCTGTGTCCACAGTTTCTGTCATTTGTGGATATCTGTTTATTTATGCAAATGACTATTTATTCATTCATTCAGGAAACACTTATTTATTTCTATTATTTGCCAGGCACTCTGCTCGACACTGGTTGCCTATAGTGCATGAGACAGACTCACTTTCTGTCTTAATGAATACCACGCTGTCATGGGGTAGACAGAACAAAAAAATATACATAAATAAAATACTCATAACTTTAACAAGCACTAAATTTGGTAGTGCAATATCTTTGTTGTCAGTTATGATTTATTGTATTGAGGTTCAGTATATCATATTCTCAGAAGGCAGAGATGAGACATAAGTCTCAGATTTTCAGCAATGCATGTTCTCAGGTATAAAAGTGAGAAAATATACAAGTTATAAAACAAAGACCCTGGGAGGTGTTCTGAGAGCAAAAGAACCTAGCTTGTATGTGGTGACCAATACTCAGGTAAATTCTGATGTCCAAAGCTTAGGCGGTCTCTTAGTCTGGACTGCTGCCATGTCACAAGAGAAAGTGCTTGTCAGGAAAGGGGACACTTTGTGCTAAACGATTAGAAATAGTAATTATGGCTCTGAATTAGAAGAGCAAAAAAAGTCTTCTGGTGTTGTCACCACAGCAGAGCAGATTATCATTTTATTTTTTAATTACCTCTCGTTTTCTCTAGTAAATTTTTTTTCTCAAAAGACAATGGCTTGCTCTCACCAGAGAGCTCAGTAGTTGAAGCATCAGACCCATATGCTAATGTCATAGGTTTGCTCCTGTTTCCAGGCACATACAGAAACAGATTGATGTTTCTGACTATCTGTCTGTATTTTCTCCCCTTTATCCTGCCTCTAACATGAATAAATAAATAAAAGAAAAAATTACAATGGCTTTTTTGTTGTTGTTCTTGCAGCTTAAATTGCATAGAAGAATGAATTATGTTTTTCAAAATCTCACCCAAGAGGAAATAAATGGTAAGGTTGTAAAGTACCATATTTCCCCATGTATAAGAAGACTCCCTGTATAAGACACACCATAATTTGGGGGCACATATTTTGAGAAAATGATAACAAATATGAATAAATGGGAAATACAAGTAAAAATTCTGCAACCAGTGTATAAGACGCACCCAGTTTTCTAACCCCACATCTTTCAAAAAAGATAAGTCTTATACATGGGGAAATATGGTATACACCCTCCAAATGTCTCTGTGTACATTTGTTTTTTCTTTTTTTTATTTTACAGAGACAGGGAGAGAGTCAGAGAGAGGGATAGATAGGGACAGAAAGACAGAAATGAAGAGAGTTTTTATTATGTGCCTGGTCACAAATCAATCATCACTTTTTCATTGTGACTCCTTAAGTGTTCATTGACACCTGTCTCATATGTGCCTTGACCAGGGGCTACAGCTGTTAGGGTGACCACTTGATGGAAAAAGTGACCTTGGGCTTAAGCTG
This sequence comes from Saccopteryx leptura, assembly GCF_036850995.1. NCBI lineage: Eukaryota > Metazoa > Chordata > Mammalia > Chiroptera > Emballonuridae > Saccopteryx > Saccopteryx leptura. The sequence continues at coordinate 138,741,833 of NC_089507.1, read as the reverse complement.
GTGAGCTTTGCTCAAACCACATGAGCCCATGCTCAGCTGGCGCCCTTGGGAACTCAAACCTGGGTCTTCCACTTTCTATTCAAATGCTCTAACCACTGTGCTATCGCCTGCTCAGGCTGTGAATATTTTTTTCTTTTACTTTTCCTGGATTTTATTTAGTATCCTGGTTCTTAGTATGGGTGGAAAGGCTGTGTATTTTAAGGTTTTCTTGCCCTAAAATATATTCATCACTATATTTTTCCATATGTTTCCTTATGTAGTTTTTATTTCCATTAATTTTAAGGTATTTTGTAACTTGAATTGTGATTTTGAGGAGGGGATGTTATTTGGGAATGAATATACTTACCTTCAAAAAAGGAATTTTTAGTTAATTTTTATTACTGTTTAATATTAAGAGTAATGGCAATGAGAAACATCCTTTATATCATTCTAATGTTAGAGGTAGTTGAAGATTGCATGAAAGAACATACAGGATTATCTGTGGTAAATGTTTTCCAAGTGCGCTTCCCTGCTGCCTCCTCATGTGCACCTTGGGAATAACAGCTCAGATCAGTTCACCTAGAAAAACACATCAGTTGGGTGTTGTGCGTTATTTATCAATGTTGAATCCAAGGTTATCTAAAAGAAACTTTTATAACTTGAACATATTAGAAATTTCTAGTTACTGCTTGCTACTTCTTTCAACGTTAATTGTAGTGAAAGCAAGAGATATATTTGGTGTCATTTCAATCCTCTGAAGTTGGATGGAACTTGCTCCATAACACATACAATAATGGTCTCTGTTACATGTGCTTCTCTGCTTCCACTTCATGTGCATCTTGGGAATCATGCCTCAGTACAGGTACAAAGGAATATTTTGGTAGAGTGCATTGTCTATAAACATTGATTGCAATTTGTTTATGTAAAGTTTTTGGTATCCTTAGTGGTTTGTTTTCTGAAAATCTCTCGGTTCATCTTGTTTTGCTTCTTTCCTTCCAGCCATGCTTTCATAAAGACTTTGAAAGTGCCCAACGTAGAACAGGCACTGTTCTATGAACTAATGTCCCTGCATTCAATGATTTTCCATTCTAATCTTTTAAGATTGGTCTTTCAAACTTCTTTTATATAAATCTACTTTGTGTATTGTTAAATAGGATGTGCTTTGATTTGACAAGTATGTTGAATTTTAACAGCATTTTTATTATAAAAGATGCATTCTTATTGCAGAAGTGTAAGAAAAATGATCTCAAAAACAACAAAAACAAATTTTTATACTGATATATCTACTGTTAATATTAGGATATTTAATTTCCATATTCTTTGTATACCTATTATATTACTCTATGTATATATATTCAGGTACATTGGGTGTGTGTACATCTGTGTGCATAGATGTGCATTGCACATGAGCATATCTCTGAGTGTCCACAGTGTCTGTCATTTGTGGATATCTGTGTACATATGCAAATGACTATTTATTTATTCATTCAGGAAACACTTATTTATTTCTATTATTTGCCAGGCACTGTGCTCGACACTGGTTGCATATAGTGAATGAGACAGACTCACTTTCTGTCTTTATGAATACTACACTGTAATGGGATAGACAGAAAAATATATATACATAAGTAAAATAATCGTAAGTTTAACAAGCACTGAATTTGGTAGTGCAATATCTTTGGTGTCAGTTATGATTTATTGCGCCGAGGTTCACTATATCAGATTCTCAGTTGGCAGAGATGAGACATAAGTCTTGGATTTTCAGCAATGCGTGTTCTCAGGTATAAAACTGAGAAAATATAGAAGTTATAAAACAAAGACCCTGGGAGGTGTTCTTTGAGCAAAAGAACCTAGCTTGTATGTGGTGACCAATGCTCAGGTAAATTCTGATGTCCAAAGCTTAGGTGGTCTCTCAGTCTGGACTGCTGCCACGGCACAAGAGAAAGTGCATATTAGGAAAGGGGACACTTTGTGCTAAACAATTAGAAATAGTTATTATGTTCCTTAATTAGAAGAGCAAAGAAAAGTCTTCTGGTGTTGTCACCACAGCAGACTAAATTATCATTTTATTTTTTAATTATCTCTCATTTTCTCTAGTAAATTTTTTCTTCAAAAGACAATGGCTTGCTCTCACCAGAGAGCTCAGTAGTTGAAGCATCACACCCATACGCTAATGTCATATGCTTGCTCGTGTTTCAAGGCACATACAGAAACAGATTGATGTTTCTGACTATCTGTCTGTATTTTCTCCCCTTTATCCTGTCTCTAACATGAATAAATAAATAAAAGAAAAAATAACAATGGCTTTTTGTTGTTGTTCTTGCAGCTTAAGTTGAATAGAAGAATGAATTATGTTTTTCAAAATCTCACCCCAAGAGGAAATAAATGGTAAGGTTTTAAAGTACCATATTTCCCTATGTATAAGAAGACTCCCTGTATAACACGCATCTTAATTTGTGGGCACATATTTTGAGAAAATGATAACAAATGCGAATGAACAGGAAATGCCAGTAAAAAAGTCTGCAACCACTGTATAAGATGCACCCAGTTTTCTAACCCCACATTTTTCAAAATAGATAAGTTTTATACATGTGGAAATATGGTATACACCCTCCAAAAATCTCTGTGTACATTTGTTTTGTTATTTTGTTTGTTTGTTTTTTTTACAGAGACAGGGAATGAGTCAGAGGGAAGGATAGATAGGGACAGAAAGACAGAAATGGAGAGAGTTTTTATTATGTGCCTGGTCAGAGATCAATCATCAGTTTTTTGTTGTGACCCCTTAAGTGTTCTTTGACTATTTTCTCATATGTGCCTTGACCAGGGAGCTTCAGCTGATCCAGTAACCACTTGCTCGAGCCAGCG